>NW_007767181.1:0-417 GCF_000696425.1 Galeopterus variegatus | reverse complement strand
TTTTTTTTTTTGGATCACCTCTTCTGAGTGTATTTTGTATTTCCTTCCAAGAGCCTGAATGATAACTAGGTTAGGTTAGTTATTTTATTTTTCTCCCTAAAATTTTTGCACAAAGTCATATTTTAACAAAAACGGGTGTGGAGAGGTGGTGATTTTAATACAACTGATTTTTCTATTTCAGATTCTGAAGGGTGGGCTTCCTTTCAGAGATGTCAAAAATGAAATCATTTTTATATGAAGATTCAGATTATTGTGGTAGCAAAGAGGAGCAGTGGATACCAGACAGCAATTCTAAACTTGATAGAAGAGTTTAGGCAAAAATAGCTTTTGATCATTTCTTTCTAACTTAAAAGACAAAAACATTTAATGCTATCTTCATCACATTAGGTGTGGCTTTAAATAGAAGTTTTTAGTAAA
>NW_007767180.1:5851-6151 GCF_000696425.1 Galeopterus variegatus | reverse complement strand
AAGCTTATATAATCAAAGGTCTTATTACTGATCTTATTGTACTGAATAAAAAAAAACTTGGCAAATAGTTTACAACATGGTTTAGGACACAAAAACGAGAGTTCATCCTATACTCTCTTTAATCTCATGTAATAAATTCCATAAATTACCTAATGGGACTAAAACGTACCAAACATTGCAATAAAGTTTCCAGTGAAAATTTAGTCTGCACACATACTCACAGGTTAAAGAAGAACTGAAACAAGATAAAGCTCTCAGTGCAGAAGAATTTCTGGCACATGTAACAACACGAAAAGAACA
>NW_007767180.1:0-352 GCF_000696425.1 Galeopterus variegatus | reverse complement strand
AGACCTCCTTTTATGTCTCAGAACTGAGTCTAAACCAATCATTGACAAAGAGATTGTAATGACTGTAATGGGACTAAAGTTAATCAATCACAAGTTATCCCGGAACTGGAAATAGATACCTGCTTTCCTCAAGACTTGTGGTGGAGGGCAGATACCCAAATAAAATTAAAGTTCTTCCGACAAGGAAGGGAAAGGTACTGGATGCCAAGTAGATCACCAGCCATGTCTGTGGCCATCCCACAACCAAGTGAATGGAGAGCCAAGGCTAAATTCCAGGCATCAACTCCCATTAGTTTTCACGTCATATATAGTACATTGCTTCTAATTTGTCAAATATGACTTCCTGAGGAAT
>NW_007767179.1:5939-6151 GCF_000696425.1 Galeopterus variegatus | reverse complement strand
AAATCAATCCTTTTGTCCACTTCAGGATAGTCCTACTACTTGTGTGATAAATCTCATTGCCTCCACTTCTCAGAAACCTTAGTTTATTTATTTTACCTTTTCTATTTTGTATTTAACTACTCTTTTCAACCAGATCCTGCCCATTGACTTCGAAGCATTGTCAAGTGTCATGCATTAACCAGAACCACCGCTACCACTGCCACCCAGCAGAA
>NW_007767179.1:2342-2726 GCF_000696425.1 Galeopterus variegatus | reverse complement strand
AAAAAAAAAAAAAAGAAATTCATCGATATGTTTAAATTCATATAAATTCATGACACTTAACAAAAAATACTTATTGGTCAGCTTCTAAAAATGCAGTTGATAAGGATTTAAATAAAACGAGATTGCCTATGAGTTGATAATTGTTGAAGATGTATGTTCAGAACATAAGAGCTCATTATATTATTCTATATAATTTTATATATGTTTGTAATTTTCCACAATTAAAGTTTTTAAGTTTTTTTTTTTTTTTTTGAATCACCAAAAGTCATCTCAAGTACTGTCAGTTATATGTAGCACACTTTGAGAAAAACTAAACAATTTCTTTTTTTTCCCAATTCACTGCTATTATCCTCTAATCCTAATGTAAAACTGTGGCCTGTGGGC
>NW_007767179.1:0-435 GCF_000696425.1 Galeopterus variegatus | reverse complement strand
TTTTTTTTTTTTTAGCAACAATCTAAAAGAAAAAATCCAACTGTGGCACTATGAACTTTTTAATACCCAGATCCAAGCAGCCAAGCACTACCAGAGAAAGTCACAGTGCCAATCATTTTCACCATGATTTTTTATACCCTACTCAAATGGATGCTCAACACTGACCAAAAATACTAATACATTTACCTAGTGACCTCATTTTCCCTCTATCCATAGCAGCTATTTCAAACCTTCTCCAATTTCCTTTTCTAAAGCCTCCTTCCTCTCTCTGGCTGAAGATGATTTTATTTCCTGTTTTAGAGGAAATAACAGACAACACCTCCCTCATCATATGTACTCATCCTATTTTCCCTTCCTCCTGTTATAATTTAAAAAAATCAATCCTTTTGTCCACTTCAGGATAGTCCTACTACTTGTGTGATAAATCTCATTGCC
>NW_007767178.1:5517-6151 GCF_000696425.1 Galeopterus variegatus | reverse complement strand
GCAATTTTCAAGTATACGAGGATATTTCAAAAGATTCATGGAAAATAAAATGAAGAGATAATGCAAATCTTTTCATGACATGTTTGAAATACTCTGGTGTTGGTCCACTTTTTAGTTAGGTTGCTTTTCTTATTCTTGTACTTTCTGATTCCTAGGCGTTCTTTTATATTCTTGATACTAAATCCTTACCATTTTGGAGTTTAGCTTTTCACATTTAGATTTTGAATCCAACTGGATATAATTGTGTGTTTGATTAAATTTATTATTCTATGCAATTTACCAATTGTTTCAGCACATTTATTAAATAGTCCATCCTGTCCCTTCTTGGGTTTCAATGCACCACTGCCATACACAAAGTTTCTCTGTGTAACAAACTATCTTATCAAGTGCTATTTGGTTCTTTGGACTATGTGCTCATCTCCAGTCCTATATCACCTTTTCTTAATTACTATGTATAACTTTTAAAAGTCATCACATCTGATAGAGATATTCCTTTCACCCAGTTGTTTCCAAAAATAAAAGTATATTTTCTCTTCTTGACCCCTTCCATTTTTGTATAAATTTTAGAATCCACTTGTCAATTTCCAGAAAAAGTCCTGGTAGAATTTTGTTTAAATCACATTGGATTTGTGGA
>NW_007767178.1:0-442 GCF_000696425.1 Galeopterus variegatus | reverse complement strand
ATCCATTTTATGCCTCTAGAATAGGGAATTCTGTGAGTAATGTGAGGTAACTTCTTATTTTATTGATCATTCTGTTCCTTTTTCTGTGAAGTGATTGTTCATAACTTTGATCCTCACTTTTTAAAACAAATTATTTATTCCTAACAGACAAATAAATATTGTATATGCAAGGGGTCTTAAAGAGTTCATGGAAAGATTCATATTATCTTTTAATTCTATTTTTCCATGAACTTATTGAAGTACCCTCATATATGTATGGTGTACAACATTTTGATATGTACGTCTATTATGAAATGGCTAAATCAAGCTGGTTAATATATGCACCACCTCACATACTTATTTTTTTTTTTGTGGTGAGAACACTTAAAATCCATCCTTTTAGCAATTTTCAAGTATACGAGGATATTTCAAAAGATTCATGGAAAATAAAATGAAGAGATAA
>NW_007767177.1:5843-6151 GCF_000696425.1 Galeopterus variegatus | reverse complement strand
GTTTTTGGGTGTTGACAGTGAGGAGAGTTGGTGGGGAGCCAGCAGCATGAAGTAATTTGAAAGGCAAAAGGTCACACTGTCCCCAGGCAGCTGTCCCCCTGCCAGAAATCTCTTCCTGTGGTCAGTAAGGACCTGTTTGAAGCCAGTTCTGGCGCTGGCTGCAGCACCTCGAGGGAGAGGTTTGTGCCGCTCCCCACGCCCCTGCTCCCCGCCTCCTTCTTCCCTGGCTTGGGAGGTGACCCAAACGAAGCTACACAAGTGGCCGCTGCATGCTCTGGCTTCAGTTGGTTCGAGCAATGCATGGGACA
>NW_007767177.1:0-202 GCF_000696425.1 Galeopterus variegatus | reverse complement strand
CTGAGTCCGAACCAGTCAGTGGAGCTGGGTGGGTGACCCGAACCCAGAGGAGGTTTTTGGGGTGTTGACAGTGAGGAGAGTTGGTGGGGAACCAGCAACATGAAGTGATCTGAAAGGCCAAAGGTCACACTGTCCCTGGGTAGCTGTCCCCCTGCCAGAAATCTCTTCCTGTGGTCAGTAAGGACCTGTTTGAAGCCAGTTC
>NW_007767176.1:5788-6151 GCF_000696425.1 Galeopterus variegatus | reverse complement strand
AGAGGGCATCACAGTCTACTTGTTTGACCCTAATGTCTGGCCTGGATCTGTAATGGACTGCCAATTCTGGGCAGTGGGGACTGGCTTGGGCTGGGGGTCCCATGGTGCTCACCTGTTCTGGCATGGCTGGCTTGGGATGTGTGGACCCGGCAGCTCTTGGGCCTCTCCGGGAGGCAGGGATTGGCCTGGGCTGGGGGTCCCATGGCACCTGCTTATTCTGGCATGGATGACTCATGGTGTGTGGGCCTGAAGGCTCTTGGTCTTCTCTGGACTGTGGGGATTGGCCTGTGCCAGGGATCCTGTGATGCCTACCTGTTCTAGCACCGCTGGCTTGGGCCATCTTATAGTTCATTTTTAAAACAC
>NW_007767176.1:0-694 GCF_000696425.1 Galeopterus variegatus | reverse complement strand
TGTAGGGGAAATGCTCCAGGATTTAGGACTGGGCAGTGACTTTATTGAATAACACCCCAAATGCACAGGCAACAAAAGAGAAAATAAGCAAATGGGATTAGGACTAAAAAGCTTCTTCTCAGCAAAGGAAACAATCAATAGAGTGAAAAGGTATCCTACAGAATGGAAGAAAATATTTGCAAAAAATGCATCTGACAAGGGATTAATATCCAGGATATACAAAGAGCTCAGACAACTTTACAGCAAAAACCCAAATAATCCAATTAAAAAACGGGCAAAGGATCTGAATAGACATCTCTTGAAAGAAGACATACAAATGGCCAACAGGTATATGAAAAAATGCTCAACATCACTAATCATCAGGGAAATGCAAGTCAAAACCACTCTGAGATATCACCTTACCCCAATCAGACTGGCTATTATAAAAAAGACAGAGAATAACAAATGCTGGTGAGGGTGTGGAGAGAGGAAACCTCCTGCACTGTTGGTGGGACTGTAAAGATTTTCTAAATAGCAGATTTTCTTATTGTCCTTAGCATACACCATTGCATATGTGATACATTGTTTTCTAAGAAATCAATCAAGTAGAAATCCTAGTCTTATGCAACAAGCCAATTTCCCCTTAGGTTGTCACTTGGATCTCAAGAGGGAGTGGCAAAATTTGTCATCAGGGAGGACAGTTTTCTAAATTTTT
>NW_007767175.1:925-6151 GCF_000696425.1 Galeopterus variegatus | reverse complement strand
GGATTAGAAGAATTAAAATTATAAAAATGTCCATACTATCCAAAATGATCTATGGATTCAACACAATCCTCATTAAAATACCAAGGACATTCTTCACAGAGATAGAAAAAACAATCCTAACATTTATGTGCAACAACAAAAGACCCCAAAAAGCAATCCTGAGCAAAAAAAAAAAAAAAAAAAAAAAGAAAGCCAAATACAGAATACTACCTGACTTCAAATTATACTGCAAAAAAGCTGTAGTAATAAAAACAACATGATGCTGCCATAAAAACAAACACTCAGACCAATGGAACAGAATACAGAACCCAGAAATCAACCCACATACTTTGCAGCCAATTGATCTTTGACCGAGGCGCCAAGAACATACATTGAGAAAAATACTGTCTCTCCAATAAATGGTACTGCAAAGATTGGACATCCATATGCCGAAGAATGAAACTAGACCTGTACCTCTTGCCATATACCAAAATCAACTCAAAATTGATTAAAGACTTAAATATAAGACCAGAAACTAAAAAACTCCTGAAAGAAAACATAGGGCAAACACATCAGGAAGCAGGACTGGTCAAAGACTTTATGAATAAGACTCCAAAAGCACAGGTAGCAAAAGAAAAAATAAACAGATGGGATTATTTCAAACTGACAGTCTTCTGCATAGCAAAAGATACAATTAACAGAGTGAAAAGACAACCTACAGAATGGGAGAAAATAGTTGCAAACTATGCATCCAACAAGGGATTAATATCCAGAATATGCAAAGAACTCAAACAACTTAGTGCAAAAAAAGTAACCCAGTTAAAAAAATAGGCAAAGGAGCTTAATAGGCATTTCTCAAAGGAAGATATACAAATGGCCAACAGACACCAGAAAAATGCTCAATCAACATCACTAAGCATCAAGGAAATGCAAATCAAAACCACATTGAGATATCATCTCATCCCAGTTAAACTGGCTATCATCAAAAAGACAGAGAATAACAAATGCTGGTGAGGATGCAGAGAAATGGGAACTCTCCTATATACATACTGTCAGTGGGACTGTAATTAGTGCAGCCATTACAGAAAACAGTATGGAGCTTCCTCATACAACTACAGATGGAACTGCCATGTGATCCGGCAATGCCACTGCTGGACATGTACCCAAAGGAATGGAAATTGTCATGTCAAAGGGATACCTGCACTCCCATGTTTATTGTAGCTCTATTACAATAGCCAATATTTGGAACCCACCTAAATTTCCATTGATAGATGACTGGATAAGGAAAATGTGGCATATATGCACAGTGGAATAGTAGTCTTCCATAAAAAAGAGTGAAATTCTGCCATTGACAGCAACATGGATAAACTTAGAGAAAATTATGTTAAGTGAAATAAGCCAGGCACAGAAAGAGAAATACCACAAGTCCTCACTTAAAGTGGGTGCTAAAAAAATTTTTTTTAAAATTAAAAAAGAAAGAAAGATACAACCATCACAATAATATGTTGAACTTACAAAAGTCGAGAACAGAACCAAGGCCACCAGAGATGGGAAAGGAAGAGAGGAGGGGGTGAGTGAGAAATTGGTAAAGGGCCACAAAAAATGATTACATTGTGTATTGTTGAACGTACTAATCATCCTGATTTGAGCATCACATATTGTACACAGACATGGTATTCAATGGTGTATCCCACAGATATGTACCATTAATGATGTTTCAATAAATAATAATAAAAAAGTGCTCCTTGCCTCAGTTTCCTCATCTGCAAGGTGAGGGTCTTAGTAAATACCTACCTTAAGGGCTGATGTGAGAATTAAATATGAATGTATGTAATTATTCACATTAGCCAAGATACAGAAACAACCTAAATGTCCACTGATGGAAGAAGTGATAAAGAAAATATGGTATATACATATAATGAAATATTATTTGGTCTTAAAAAAATAAAATTCTGACACACATTACAACATGGATTAATCTGAAGGACATTATACTGAGTGAAATAAGCCATTCACAGAAGGACAAATACTGCATGATTCCCCTTAGGTGATGTAACTAAAATAGTCAAACTCATAGAATCACAGTGTAGAATATAGTTGTTGCCAGGGGCTGGGGAGAGGGGAAAATAGAGAGTTTCAGTTTAATATATATAAACTTGAGTCAATCAAGATAAATAAAATCTAGAGACCTACTATGCAACATCGTGCTTATAGTTAACAATACTGTATTGTACACTTAAAACTTAAGAGGGTAATTGCATGATATGTGTCTCAGCACATACATAGGAATGCGAATGCATACAAAGCACTTTCTCTTATACATAACAAATGCTCAGTATATCTTAGCTATTATTATTACCACTGTGTCCAAAGCACTGTTGATGAAAAGGTTAAAAGAGTCTCTTTTGCTCTGGGATCCCACAATTGAGACCTTGTAAAAGGCCACATATATCACCCAGGCTAGGAAATCTGCCAAAAGTGGCTCCATATTCAGACTAAAATAGACCGTGATCAGGATGCTGTCCTCTAAAGGATAAACAAGCAAGATGCTATCTCCAAGGGGGCCCTAAGAATTAGTGTACAGGTTGCTACAAATCTTATCTACAGTGAAATGTTTCCCTCAGTCGATTTTACACATCTCACGTTCAAGGAGTTCAAGGAATGTTGTAATTACATGGAACCCAGGATATTTAAAATAGCACATGAGAGGGATTTTGTGCTGGGAAGATTCTCATCCCTTAGTCATTAGAAGTTTGCTTCCCAGCAGTTAAAAAAAAAAAAAAAAAAAAGAGCATAAGGCCCAAATCTTCTGAAATTTAATAGGAATTATGTAGAAAAAAATAATAAATTTTATGAAACAGTTCCTTTTTAAATTTGTAAGAATATTGACAAAGCTTTTAATGGAAAAATTATATCTCCAAATGAGGTAGTGTGGGAAAACAAAATATTTCAGCCCAAAATATATTTACGAAGCTTGAAGAACCTGTAGTCACACTTAATTCTCCAATGTCCTTAGAGTCACTTGGAAATTTTTCTTTTCTAAATTTCATTGTCTGTGATTTAGTAGCTCCCTTGGGGGCTGGCTGGTTAGCTCACTTGGGAGAGCATGGTGCTGATAACACCAAGGTTAAGGGTTCAGATCCTCATTCTGGCCAGCTTCCAAAAAAAAAAAAAAAAAAAAAAAAAAGATTGGCTAGAGGGCCATTTCTTTGCAGAAGGAAATTTATTTATATTTGTAAATGCAAACAGCCAGTTTTCCTCTGAGGCTTTTCACTGCTATGTATTGTTTCTGAGGGCAGCTGTGAGATTGTCTAAAGTGTTTTCATCTGCGTACAAGATGTCTCAACTTTAACTTCTGACTTCCTTCTTTCACCTCAGATAACACCTTCCCCCAGAACTTCAGAGAAACCTGTTCTTAGGTCATTGTTCAGGAGCTTATACATAACTCCCAGCCTTATCTCTTATGAACACTAATATATAAGCTTTGTCCCCCCACTGGAATTTGGGACATTACATTCTTGTGATTCCCCTGTGCTTTTCCCAGCATGTTAAATAATAAAACTTGTTATGTTTTTTTCTTCCTATTGATTTAAATTTGTTAGTGATTTTTATTAATGGACCTTTAGGGGTGAAGTTTTCTTTTGGTGCCTAGAATAGCAAACTGAATATATTTTCATCTTGTTAAAGAAAGTGTTTCCTGAAACTACCATGGCGCTAGAATATACCATGGTGCTAGAATATACCAATGAGACACCAAAAACAGCAGCTGCATGAGGAAGACAGTGGCAGGGGGCGGGGGTGGTGTTGTGGGAGATGGGACTGTGGTTCTTAGCGGGACACTTGCTTTTCTACTCCTTCTGAGGATCCTGTTACTGGGTCCTTCAGAGGCTCTGTGCCCTCCCTCAAAGATGCAGTTGCCCCCAGCTTCCTGGCCCTTTATCCCTATCCTTGAAGACCTCTGCATCTATTCACAGTCTCCCGTCTCCTTCCCTACTTCTGCCTTCTTCTCAAGACCTTCACCATCATGCTGCCCATCAACACTTGGCCTCTTAGCCCTCATTTTTTCATATCTAGGAACCTTTTCTCAACTCCACACTCAGACACATAGTCAAGCTCTGAACCTTGTAATCGTAAAGATCTGTTGCATCTCCAGCACGAATTCAAGTAGCCAACTGTGACCATAGCCTTTCCTATCAGCCCAAGAGCTCAAGCAGCCTGGCTGCAGCAGATGTTCACTTTCATCAGGATGTTACTGAATTATGCTTTTGGGTCTCAAAATTATAGAAATGAACAATGAACACAGCAGTAAAACAAGCAATGCTTTATTAAAAGAAGAAATAGCTTTATGCATAAGGGAGGTTTGAACAGGGAAGCCAGCTCCCAGAGGGGAGATGTTCAGGGTCCTTTATAGGGCAAGGGGACAAAGGGGACAGGCCAGCATCGTCATTCTGCACATCTGGAGGGGGTGCACTCTGTTCTTCCTGTTCGCATCACAGGCACATACATGCTCAGTAGGTCCAAAATGGTGGTGTTGCTCATTACTGCTACCCCAGGAGGGAAATTATAGTGGTCATTTTGAAGCTTTGTGTGCATATTGGAGTCAGCCTAGCTGCCTGCGGGAAGTTGGGAAAGAGCTTTTTTTTTTTTTTTTTTAAAGCAATTCCTCAATTGACATCAGCATCTTGCTTTGATGATTTCTTGTGTTTTCTCAGTGGTTGTAAGGAAGGTCAGTTCCAGGAGCATCTCGTGTATAACTCCTAACTTGTGTTAACCTGTAATTTAAATTTTATAATTATGGGAAAAGAAAGAATGGGTAGATAATGGTAAGTTTTAAACAAAGCTAACAGTTATATTCTAACAAGCCTTGGGGACAGGGTTCTGCAACTCAGTAAATATCCATCCTCCTCTTATCTCAATTTACTTTATCAGGGTGTTTATGCCAAATTGGTCTCTCTCAGTCACTCTTATCAGGACCGTGGGGTAATCATGCAACCTGAGGGTCTGATGACTAAGGAGTGGAAAAGTAACAAAGTGTTGTATGCATGGAAAATGGAGTTGATTTGGTTCACAAGCCTAGCCTTATGTCTCAAGGACCTGCTATCCTTTGCTCATGGGTATCTATGCATGTCCACCCACCCATCCATCCATCCATCCATCCATCCATCCATTCATCCATTTCTCCAATCTCTCTGAAGTTTATTTTCTTTATTAATTACCTTAAAGCTCTGGTCTTTACAGATAAATTCA
>NW_007767175.1:0-778 GCF_000696425.1 Galeopterus variegatus | reverse complement strand
CTGGAGTCTGTGGCCACTTCTCTCTTCTGTCTCCACAGCTACAGCACGGAGGCCCCTGCCTGCTGGTCACAATGTCCTCTGTGGCGAGTCACCTCACCACACAGCACGGGGCTGTCCACAGGTCCTGCTCCTCCAGACAGTGTGTCCTCGCCCTGCCCCATGGTCAAGGACTGGAGACGCTCTTGGATGAGCATCAAGTCCAATGCCAAATCCCTGGGGAAAAGCCCAGGACACCACGAGGGTCTCCCAAGGTGCTGAAGCCAGAGGAGTGACTCAGAGGGAGGCTGTCTTCTGCTTCCCTCCCCACCTCCAGCCCCCTCAGCACCCCACGGGTTTCTCCCCGCCCTGACCTGGCCCTTCACAAGGTGTTCTCTGGTTCTTCTGTTGGTGTTTACCTATTTTGCCATGGGATACACTATTTTTTTTCCTAATGTTGGTTAAGTTCACATTAATTTTGCAAGTTATAAAATAATTGACCACTTGTGGCTTTATTGAGATAGGGTGACCCCTACTTTCATAACATATGCAATTCACTTCTGTGAAACTGCTTGCTGTGTGACAAGATAGATTAATTAATTTTAAATAGTGTTTGAATTGCTTACAAAGTGTTATTGTTTAAAAATCCCCCTCAGCTCTTTAGTCTCCCCTTGATAGAAGTTAAAAGCTAAAATATTAGCCTACCTTTGCTGTTCCCCACCTATGCTGTCCCTGACTGATAAAACTGTCGGGCCTCCCTGAGCCAGAGGCCGACAAAACCGAGCGGGAAGAGACCCCGGTC
>NW_007767174.1:5931-6151 GCF_000696425.1 Galeopterus variegatus | reverse complement strand
GGTATGTGAGAATACCTGTTGTTCCACATTCTCAACTGCAGTATTTGAGAAATACTTATGGTATGTGATAATTTGTTTAAAGTTATTTTATTATTTTAATTGAAATCCTTTAGATAATATAGAGTTTGAGAATCTTTTCACATGCTTAAATATGATTTGTATTTTTTTTTTCTTTTTGTCTTTTTTCATGTCCGGCAACGGATCGCAACCCTCAGTGTCG
>NW_007767174.1:0-485 GCF_000696425.1 Galeopterus variegatus | reverse complement strand
TCTACCAGCTCAATCTAAATTGTTACCATCTTCTTTTATATTCATATTGTTTTCTATATTTAATATTTCATGGCCTCAGAGTGGCAAATAAAACTGTCCTAATACTGTTTTTTTTCTATTTCTCCTTTGTGTTTGTGTTTAAATGTTGATACTATACACTTTGCTTCATAAATTTTTGGAAAATCTTTTAATAATTATAAAGTGCTCTTCTTTCCTTTTAAAATTTTTCCCTTGAATTCCATAATTTCTGTTATTAATATCATGATTAATATAATTTCCTTTTTATAAATTCTCTTTGGAGATTCATCCTTTGACTCATTCTCTACCACTTATTTTTATTTGGGTTTCCTTTATGTAATATATGTTGAGTTTGACTTCCTAGTATGGAAATCTTCTTCTTTTAATTGGTGAATTTTATAACATCTGCCTTTATTTATTGAACAAATAAGTTCAGTCAGTTCTATTTTATAATTTTTTGTTTTGCT
>NW_007767173.1:5916-6151 GCF_000696425.1 Galeopterus variegatus | reverse complement strand
TTTACTTAGATTGATGAGCTTGGTCTGCTTAGTTTTCCTAGATCAATTAGCTTGGTCTGGTCGTTTTTCTAGATCGATTAGGTTGGTCTTATTAGTTTTCCTAGATTGATTAGTTGGGTCTCATAAGTTTTAATGCATCGATTAGCTTGGACTGATTAGTTTTCCTATATCCAATAGCTTCGTCTGATTAGTTTTCCTAGATCGATTAGTTGGGTCTGATTAGTTTTCCTAGATC
>NW_007767173.1:0-496 GCF_000696425.1 Galeopterus variegatus | reverse complement strand
TTTCCTTAAATCGATGAGCTTGGTCTGATGGTTTTATTTAGATGGAAGAGGTTGGTCTGATGAGTTTATTAAGGTCAATGAGCTTGGTCTGATTAGTTTACTTTATTCGATTAGCTTGGTTTGATGAGTTCTCTTATATCAATTAGCTGGGTCTGATGAGTTTAGTTAGATCGATGAGCTTGGTCTGATTAGTTTAGTTTGATCCATGAGCTTGGTCTGATGACTTTACTTAGATCGATGAGCTTGGTCTGAGGAGTTTACTTAGATAGATGAGGTTGGTTGGATGAGTTGAGTTAGATTGATGAGCTTGGTCTGATGAGTTTACTGAGATGGATGATCTTGGAATGATGAGTTTACTTAGATTGATGAGCTTGGTCTGCTTAGTTTTCCTAGATCAATTAGCTTGGTCTGGTTCCTTTTTCTAGATCGATTAATTTGGTCTTATTAGTTTTCCTAGATTGATTAGTTGGGTCTCATAAGTTTTACTGCATCGATT
>NW_007767172.1:5769-6151 GCF_000696425.1 Galeopterus variegatus | reverse complement strand
AAAAAAAAAAAAAAAAAAAAAAAAAAAAAAATGTAAATGGTTCTTTGATGAGGCAGTACATGCTGCTGCTTATTTAACGAACAGAGGTCTTTGGTCTTATTTAAAATGCTGTAGATTTGCATTTCCTTTATTTTTAGAGATAACAGAAGTACTTTCACAAATCTGTTGTCCATTTGCATGTCTTCTTTGGAGAAAAGAGTATTCACATCCTGGCCCAGTTTTAATTCAGATTCTTCTTCTTGTTGTTATTGTTGCTATGGAGTTGAAGGGTTTCTTACATATTGTAATACTAATCCCTTGTTAGACATATGCTTTACAAAGATTTTATCCTATTTTTTAGGTTTCCTTTTCATTCTGCTGATTGTTTTCTTTGCTGTGCAGA
>NW_007767172.1:0-226 GCF_000696425.1 Galeopterus variegatus | reverse complement strand
ATTAACTTTCAACCAAACATTGGATGTATTTCACTATTTCACTTTGGGATCATTTTTTTTTTTTTCTTGTGGAAAATAATGAACAATTCAATATGTGCTTTGCTAGTTAGGTAATTTACTTAAAAGCAACTTTAAAATTATCTGCTTTGGGCCGGCCCGGTGGCCCACTGGATAGGTGTGCCGCTTGGGAAGCGCGGCGGCGCTCCCGCCCGAGGGTTCGGATCCC
>NW_007767171.1:5852-6151 GCF_000696425.1 Galeopterus variegatus | reverse complement strand
CTTCAGCCTCCTGCTACAATTCAGAAGGTTCAGCCTACTCGGCGATCTGTTCATTCTCAGCCTCAGCCTCCTGTTAGTCTGCAGAAGGTTCTGCCTCCTCGGTGGTCTGTTCATGCTCAGCCGCAGCCTCCTGTCGGGCTGCAGAAGGTTCTCCCTCCTCTGTGTTCTGTTCATGCTGAGTCTCAGCTTCCTGTCGGGCTGCAGAAAGTTCTGCTTCCACAGTGGTCTGTTCATGCAAAACCGCACACTCCTAATGGGCTGCAGAAGATTCTGCCTCCTCTGTGGTCTGTTCATGCTCA
>NW_007767171.1:0-334 GCF_000696425.1 Galeopterus variegatus | reverse complement strand
TGCCTCCTCAGTGGTCCGTTCATGCTCAGCCGCAGCCTCCTGCTGGACCGAAGAAGGTTCTTCCTCCTCGGTGGTCTGGTCATGCTCAGCCTCAGCCTCCTGTCGGTCTACAAAAGGTTCTCCCTCCTCGGTGGTCTGTTCATGCTCAACCGCACCCTCCTGTTGGCCTGCAGAAGATTCTGCTTCCACGGTGGTCTGTTCATGCTCAGCCGCAGCCTCCTGCTGGGCCGCTGAAGGATCTGCCACCTCGGTGGTCTCCGCATGCTCAGCCTAAGCCTCCTGCTGGGCTGCAGAAGGTTCTCCCTCCTCAGTGGTATCTGCATGCTCAGCCTCA
>NW_007767170.1:10713-10918 GCF_000696425.1 Galeopterus variegatus | reverse complement strand
TACTAACAATGCATGTAAGGTACTTTCAGAAATTGGAAACTAAAATTTGTTATTATAATTAGTTACAGTTTAACCTGGAATTTAGTAGTCTATTCTGTCTTCAGACCTACTGTAGGACGTGCTGTCCTTTGCTGTTCCACTTGTAGCACAAGCCAGGGTTTTTCTAACAGGTACAGATTCCTATGCCTGATACTGGGTGGAAATC
>NW_007767170.1:7630-8037 GCF_000696425.1 Galeopterus variegatus | reverse complement strand
ATGAAGCTTTTTATATTTATCCTGAAAACATAGATTATAATCATCTTCAACATCTAAGAAAATGTGATCCCCAAAGCCTAAAACAATCACCTCTAGAATCCCATTTAAAAAACACCCCAAAGGACTCCACAAAGTTGTTTTGATAAACGTGGAATTACAGATATGGTGCTTGACTTTTTCTTTCTATTCTTACGTAGGTCTTTGTTTTTATTGTTAGGTCTAAAAACGGTTAATGACTGTTAATCACTATGCACAGTGATTTAGGAAGAAAATAACTGTAAAGATGAAAAGCAGCCTTGACTTGAAAGCTACTTATCACGCAAAGGAATTTGTCCTTCTGATGCAAGGTAGGATACATGATTTTTTGAAAACACAATTTTATTTTTAATAGGAGAAAAATTCATATA
>NW_007767170.1:1886-2156 GCF_000696425.1 Galeopterus variegatus | reverse complement strand
AAATGTGAATGTTTAGGTGCCCATAATATATGCCGGCAAATATTTTAATAAAAACTGGTAAGAGCAGAGAGAGAAACAATAACCATAAAGCAATTCCATTATTGTGCCCATTCCTATTTCTCTGAATGTTACCCAGCAAGTGACAGATATTAATCCTAGTACAAATAGATATTTCAATTAATCTAGCCCCATAACAAGCAGAAAGTAAAATGAAGCTTTTTATATTTATCCTGAAAACATAGATTATAATCATCTTCAACATCTAAGAAA
>NW_007767170.1:0-299 GCF_000696425.1 Galeopterus variegatus | reverse complement strand
GGTGATGTAGGATAGGGAAGAGCGTGGTAAGAACAAGAACATGTTTACATATTAAAATATTCAGTTGCAACATTCAATTCTATTTAGGCAAATGCTTCTCATAGTTTGGTCTCTCCTGGTTCCCCGCCTGTGTAACGATTTTCTTTCCACAGTTTTTAGCCACTTCACTCTAGCTCCTAGTCTCAGCATCATCTTAACTTCTACAATAAATCTCAAATATAGGAAGAAGAACCTAAAGAGTTTCAGTCTAACACTCTGGAACTTGGTTAAGTCCTACCCTGACTAAAGCCTCAGTTTTT
>NW_007767169.1:5771-6151 GCF_000696425.1 Galeopterus variegatus | reverse complement strand
GAGAGTTGAAGTCAAAGGACAAGAGGTTACATTGCTTTGCTAACAAATCCAAGTTCGAACTCCTCTGTTTGGCAAATGAGGAAAATATCCCTTCCTTCTGAAAATTCGAGACAACTTCCTGGGAAAATAGGTAAGTGTCGCTAGAAGATGTGTGGGTTTGATTCAGTGGTTGTCTGCGTGGTCACCCGTGGGGATCTCTAAGGAGACCGAGTGAGGGCCGCGCCTGCTGTACAGCGGGCGGCCGTGAGGCCCGAGCCAGGCAGGCCCTGGGGTGAGTCCTTGTGAGCGGGAGGGGGCTTCTAAATGTCGGGTGAGATAAGCTAGCTGTACTGATCCAGCCACCACGCGTTGTACACAACTGTTGAAAGTCAACGTTGTAC
>NW_007767169.1:0-416 GCF_000696425.1 Galeopterus variegatus | reverse complement strand
CAATCCACACATCTTGGTTTTTAAATTACTGTTACCAGAGGAACAAAACTACCCTGCTCCTGTCCTCCCAGGGAGGAGTCTGAGGAGCACACCTAGAATCTACTCCTTGCAAGATGACATTTCAGAGCAAAGGGAGTCTAGTGTTTGTGTATTGAAGGGTACACAGAGTGTTTATCAAGAGGCGATGTCTCAAACGCAGGGCCCTTTCTTATTCCCGGTTGGCTCAAAGATGCACAGTTTGAAAAGTGGGGTGGGGTGTGAGAGAGTTGAAGTCAAAGGACAAGAGGTTACATTGCTTTGCTAACAAATCCAAGTTCGAACTCCTCTGTTTGGCAAATGAGGAAAATATCCCTTTCTTCTGAAAATTCGAGACAACTTCCTGGGAAAATAGGTAAGTGTCGCTAGAAGATGTGTGG
>NW_007767168.1:5924-6151 GCF_000696425.1 Galeopterus variegatus | reverse complement strand
CCAGTATTAAACCACTTAAGGAAATGTAAAATGTAAGACTGTCCTGAGAAAGTACCGGAACCGAAGACCTGGCAGATTCAGGCCCCGAGGATAAAAAGTATATATTTATTTACATATGCATGAATATAGCTGTATAACTCTTTGGAAACTGACCTAACATAATGCAGGTTTGTATGCTTGAGAGTTTTGTTCTTTCTCACATACACCTTTCATTTAACAGTAGAAAA
>NW_007767168.1:0-391 GCF_000696425.1 Galeopterus variegatus | reverse complement strand
AAGAAAGGTAAGTGGAGGAAAGCAAACTACATGGAATTTGATTAGCCTGGGAGTGGAAACACTATCATTTTTCCAAAAAGGTCGTGAGGAGTAGCTGAAAAACATTGCAAGCAAAGCCGAAGATAGGAGTATACATTAAAAACAAATGTCTCTCAATGCAAAAACTCACTGAAATGTCAAATGTAAATTAATTATCTAGGAATCACTCTGATGATGTCATATTGTTGATTCACTTGTCAGAAAACAAAAGTCAGCAGCCTCCAGAAGGAAGCCATCAAATGTCTGACAGACAAGGAGACTTGGCAGGCAGACAGGAAGACTTTGGCCAAGCCAGTATTAAACCACTTAAGGAAATGTAAAATGTAAGACTGTCCTGAGAAAGTACCGGAAC
>NW_007767167.1:5847-6151 GCF_000696425.1 Galeopterus variegatus | reverse complement strand
TTCAATCCACAGCACAGTGGTGGCTCATTTTGTGTCCAGCACCCCTGGGATCTGGGTAGTCTCCTTCCTTGGGGTGCATTGGGGAGGCCTGGGGGTCCCTGCACACCTGTGATGGAGTTGAGGCCCCTCCAGGGCAGCCCACCTCTCCATCAGCAGGTGGTTCTATCAGAACTCTCAGGCCTGGGGACAGGCTAAGAGGTCATGGCTTTGCATCAGGGGCGACACCAGCCTTTTGCCCTTCCCTTCTGCTCTGAGCGCATGTCCCCAGCTGTCCCTAGGACTCCGTGGTCTAAGACCTGCTGGC
>NW_007767167.1:0-328 GCF_000696425.1 Galeopterus variegatus | reverse complement strand
GAAACACATCTGGTGAGGGCCTTCTTTGGTGGTGACTTCAGCGTCACAGGGTGTCACATCCCGAGAAAGGCAGAAGCAAGAGAGAGACTATCGTGCGCTCTCCTTTTAAAGCCATGAGGACCCACCCACAACTGCCATTCAACCATCAGTGGATTAATCTATGCACCAAGGCACGGTCCTCAATCAATCACCTCTCAGTCACCGTAACAGGGTTTCCACGCTCAACAGTGACAGTGGGGATTAAGCTTCAGTGAGTTTGGGGGGACGTTCAATCCACAGCACAGTGGTGGCTCATTTTGTGTCCAGCACCCCTGGGATCTGGGTAGTC
>NW_007767166.1:5914-6151 GCF_000696425.1 Galeopterus variegatus | reverse complement strand
GGTGACTCTAAGTTGAAGCCAATGCTGTTACCATTCTGAAAATCATATGGCCCTTAAGAATGATGTTAAATTTACTCTGCCTGTGTCTATATGTAAAACAACAAATACCAGATAGCAGCACATCAGTTTAGAGAGTGGTTTGTAGAATACTTTATGCCCACTTTTAAGAAGTTCACAAAAAAAGAAAGATTCCTTTCAAAATATTACTGCTCACTGACAATGTACCTCGTCTCCCAA
>NW_007767166.1:0-347 GCF_000696425.1 Galeopterus variegatus | reverse complement strand
GTTGAGGCTAATCCATGTTTCTGCAAATGGAGAATTTCATACTCTTTTTAAAAAATAATTTGTTTATTTATTATTTTTTTCTTAGAATGAAGCTTTTTATTTTTATTTATTTATTTTTTTTTGAATTTTTATTAAACCTCCCTCCCTCCTCCCTCTTCCCCCTCCCACCCAAGTGTGTCCCCTCCATTTGCTTGTTGTAAGAACTTCAAAAAAAATTTTGTGGTTGTTATATCTTCCTCTCCCCCCCCCGTTTTTTGATTTTTTTTGTTTGTTTGTTTTTGTGTGTGTGTGTGTGTGTCTGTGTATGTATGTGTGTGAATTGATTCATTCACCTTTAGCTCCCTCCA
>NW_007767165.1:5813-6151 GCF_000696425.1 Galeopterus variegatus | reverse complement strand
AATTAACATTTTCACATTTCTAAGCCTTGAAATTGATGAACATGGAATATCTATTTAGGTCGTCTCTAAATTTTCTCATCAGAGCTCTGTACTGTTCAGTGAAATTACTTTTTACAACTGTTAAGTTTATTCCTAAATATCTTATGCTTTTGAAGCTAATGAAGTATAGCTTTAAATTGCTTAAAATTTTATTTTATAATTATTTGGTTCATATATATAAAACAACTCATCTTATTTTTATATATTAAATCTGTGATTTTGCAAAATTCACTTACATCTTCTAGTAGTTTTGTTTTCTGTTTTTGGTAGATTCTTAAGATTTTCTATCTAAACAATTT
>NW_007767165.1:0-347 GCF_000696425.1 Galeopterus variegatus | reverse complement strand
TATATTATGTATAGTTTACCACTATTAAAAAAAGACTTGTGGCACCAGTCAGAGGAACCGCGTGGCTCCACACAGCCCCCTCACCGCACCAACTAGGACCCAGTCATAGGGGGAGCTCCAGGTGCTGCCGCACACTGTGAACCAGCATCGTACAGGTGAACCTGCCAGTAGCTGCCAGCAGTAGCACCAGCCAATGGAACCGTGTGGCTGGATGCAGCATCTCACCCCACCTGAGACCCAGGGGGGAGCACAAACCTACAGATCCAACCCACCAAGTTTGGCCCAACAGAACTTCACGGCATTAGGGGCTCATTCTATGGCTACAGAGTCTCAAACCGGAACCAAGG
>NW_007767164.1:5816-6151 GCF_000696425.1 Galeopterus variegatus | reverse complement strand
TTTTTTTTTCCATTGGTTATTAGGATAAAGAGTTTCTGACAGTAGATATGAAGAAAGTGGTTTTCTGTAAAGGGTGATATGAGACACTAAAATTCTGGTTTGTAACTGGGGGTACACAACAGAATCACCTGGGTGCTGTCCCCACCAAATACATAATCCAGGGCCTTACTCATTAAAATAGAATCTTTTGTGGTGGTCCCAGACTTGTTTGTTGTACAAATCAACAAAATTACTCCTCAGGTCATTCATATAAGTGCCTTTCATTAAATATCTCTCCTTTAATTCCAAACACTTGACCACAACCTCCCTTCTAGCTTTACTAAATCCAGCCAGCA
>NW_007767164.1:0-227 GCF_000696425.1 Galeopterus variegatus | reverse complement strand
TTTTTCAACCATTAGACCAAAGAACTAAAGGAAGGCTACATGGTCACATTGATAACAAAAATGGTCCTACTTTAAAATGTTAACAGGGAATTAATTATTCTTAGCAAAAATTTTGTTAATTATTTAAGATTAAAAGGTTTATTTAGAACAATTTCATGTCATGGATTTTTTTTTTCCATTGGTTATTAGGATAAAGAGTTTCTGACAGTAGATATGAAGAAAGTGGT
>NW_007767163.1:5671-6151 GCF_000696425.1 Galeopterus variegatus | reverse complement strand
TTTTAGGGCTGACTGGCTATCTCAATTTGTTAAAGCGCAGTCTTTTAACACTAAGGTCACCTACAAGAGAAACAAACAAACAAAAAAAACCCCAAAACAAACAAACAAAATCTGTCTTTTGTCAGTTTAATTCACAGGACCTTAGGGTATGAATTTAAGAGGGAAGAGGAAACGTTTTTCCTCTGGGACAATGGTAAAAGATGCAGCAGTATTTCAATGAGAAAGAGACAAAAAAAAAAAAAAAAGTGGGGGAAGAACCTAGAACATTTTCCAAAAAGAGAAAATCCAAATGAATAATAAACATATAAAAAAATCTGTCAATCTCATAAATATCCGGAAAAAAATGCAAAAGAAATGAAAATCTATGTCTACACAAAAACTTGCATATGAATGTTCTTAGCCACATTATTCATGAGAGCCAAAAAGTGAAAATACCCCAAATGTCCATCAACTGATGAATGGAGAAATAAAATATTGTGT
>NW_007767163.1:0-293 GCF_000696425.1 Galeopterus variegatus | reverse complement strand
GGCCTTGGTGTTATCAGCACCGCACTCTCCCGAGTGAGCCACAGGCCGGCCCCCTATTTGTCTTTCTGAACAAACCTATTTGTTCTTCCCACAGAAACCTTTTCTCCCCTCTTCTTTTACCCTAGTAAATTAGATATGTAAGCCTCTAACTTTATCCCTTTAGTGAGCTTGCTACTTCTTTTGTTATCTCTTCTATGTGTATGAATAGACCTTTTTTCTCCTGTTAATCGTCTTTTAGGGCTGACTGGCTATCTCAATTTGTTAAAGCGCAGTCTTTTAACACTAAGGTCACC
>NW_007767162.1:5649-6151 GCF_000696425.1 Galeopterus variegatus | reverse complement strand
ATTTCTGCTCTCATTTATCTCCTGACACCTCAGTTAGGGCTGTGCATGCTAAAAATCAGTTCCCACATAATGCAGTGCCTATAACAATCCTAATAAAGTCCTATTCTCTCACACAAAAAGCAAGACACTGTCCTTTATGGTGTTGCAAGAGCCACAGCCTCACCTTGAAGTCAGCAGGGCTGGGGGCCTCCCTTACTCTTTCCCTTGACAGGGAAGATGTCCGTGTCTCCTCTCCTGTCATGACTGCTTCCAGCCTGGCCCCCCACCTGGAAGCCTCCCCTGTCCAAAGAGTCCATTTGCTGAGATAAGGCGAAGTCATTAGTGTGCCGAAAAATCAAAATAAACAGAAACAAATAAACCTTTAGCATTAAAGACCTAAATGCCTGGAAGTGTCCCTTTATAAAAGAACTTTGTCATCATATTTCTTATTATAAAAGAAATATGGGCCGGCCCGGTGGCGCACTGGATAGTGCGCTGCTTGGGAAGCGTGGCGGCGCTCCCG
>NW_007767162.1:0-261 GCF_000696425.1 Galeopterus variegatus | reverse complement strand
AAATCAGGAAATCCCTGGCATGGTCAAGTGTGGACACTGTGTGCTCCAGCAGGATAGCAAGGTGACTGGGCAGATTTTCATATCTGAAATGTTTGGCCGCTTGAGAGCTGTCATTTTGTTAAGATACGAAGAGGAGTTTTCATTTTATCTTTCTGTAAGGTGAACTTCCAACTTCCATTCGAAATTCCAAGGATGATTCTATTTCTGCTCTCATTTATCTCCTGACACCTCAGTTAGGGCTGTGCATGCTAAAAATCAGTT
>NW_007767161.1:5787-6151 GCF_000696425.1 Galeopterus variegatus | reverse complement strand
TTGGACTACTCACTTCTCTTGATTTTCTCTAATGACTTTATGCTCTTCTGGTTTTCCTCCAATCCCACTGGCCCCTTCTCAATTTTCTTTGCTAACTCCTGTCCTTTGCTTGACTTCCAAATGTTGGACTGCTCTGCAGGAGATCAGCTCTAGGCCATGTGCAAGTCTCTCTCGGATCTCACCAAGACCAATGGCCAAACCAAAGATTCCTAAATTGTTATTTTCACTCTGACCACTCCTCTGAGTGCCAAACTCATATAGACAGCTGCTTCTTTGACGTCTTGGATGTCTAAAGCACACCAGAAACTCAAGTTACCCAAGATGATCAAACAGAACCCTTGATATTCTCTCTCTCTCTCTCTCT
>NW_007767161.1:0-207 GCF_000696425.1 Galeopterus variegatus | reverse complement strand
CTATTTTTTTCTCAACTCAGTCTAATTTTAGGAATGACAGTGCTCTTCTCAGGGCTGCCAGCGACCTCCTTATTGCCAATACAATAGTCACTCTTTTGTTCTCATCTTATTCACCCTCTCTGCTCCATCCAATTGAACACTCTTTCTTGGACTACTCACTTCTCTTGATTTTCTCTAATGACTTTATGCTCTTCTGGTTTTCCTCCA
>NW_007767160.1:5876-6151 GCF_000696425.1 Galeopterus variegatus | reverse complement strand
TACTGCTTTGGTTGTCTTCTCTCTGAGAAATGCTGGCCTCTCACACTGAGCTTTTATTAGAGGTTCTCACAGGGACTTGATGGTTGGATTTACCTATTGAGATTAGAACCCACAAGTGTTCTTTTCCTGAAAAGAACAGCCTTCCCTTCAAAGTTTCACATTGTCACTGGATGAAGAAAGAGCCCTAAATGAGCTTGAAAAATGGATTGCAGTCTGGGGAAAGCAGAAGATCCCTGCCAATGAATGCAATAATCTGAGCATATATCAGGGTTTCA
>NW_007767160.1:0-268 GCF_000696425.1 Galeopterus variegatus | reverse complement strand
AGTAATTTTTACCTATCAAGGCAACTGGGGTTAATGAGAGCTTTTTGCATTTAAGGCTAGTTGGCTTAGTCGGATAAACCATGGCACTTGAGGTAAATCCTTCATATGTTTCTTCATATGGGAAATGAGGATGGTGGGAATCTCTGGGTGTATACACAGTACCTGGAGCAGATTCAGAGCAATAGGAATTGCTCAGTACGCATTAGCTACTGCTTTGGTTGTCTTCTCTCTGAGAAATGCTGGCCTCTCACACTGAGCTTTTATTAGA
>NW_007767159.1:5794-6151 GCF_000696425.1 Galeopterus variegatus | reverse complement strand
GATGGAATTTAGGCATATAGAGCATAGGCTGGGTGCATGCCAGCGAGACTGAAACCAGACCTGTTGTCTCCTCTCCCCACCTCTCTCTCCCTTCTTACTGTCTCTGCTGTAATAGTAGCAGCCATATCCGTATCTGGTGAACGGCTGCACAATTTCTGAAGCACAGTCTGAGCGGAGGAGGGTTGTGCATGTGTGGTAGCTTTGAGACAGAGAATTGGGTCCTTTTTTAGCGTTTTCCTTTCCTCCAGTTTTGGACACAGCCTTTCTCCAAGGGAGCAGGCATTCTGATTTCTCTTGCTCCCCATAGCATCGGGGGTCACACATAGGAAGGCTGGAGGGCAAGGTGTAATTGGGGGC
>NW_007767159.1:0-212 GCF_000696425.1 Galeopterus variegatus | reverse complement strand
GCTTTGCTGGATAATTTTACATATGTACTCTGGTCAACATTTTATCTGAAAGCCAGGACAGGTATTATGCAGGACAGTTAAAATGCAGACTGTGAGGTGAAGCTCACCTGCCCAACAGCGCGCACCTGACCAGGAGCCGGGTCTCCCAGCGTGGGTGCCGGCACCTCCCTGCTGCTCTTCTCCTCACACCATTAATGAAGTACATTTTCTCT
>NW_007767158.1:5612-6151 GCF_000696425.1 Galeopterus variegatus | reverse complement strand
TTGTGTGGTTTCAGAAATTGTTGTGAGAATTCTGTGCCCAAATTCCACTGGTCACACATAGATGCAAGGAAAAATTGGATTTGCAAACACCATCTGAAAAATTAGTTCCCAGCAATGGCTCTAAAACCATAGATAGGAGCACAAATCTTTGTTGGAAAATCAGTTATTTGTGCTGCACGTATATGGAGTTACTCTGACCATTCGAAATCTGTTAGTATAAAGATAATGGTTTCTTTGCTGACACTTATCACTGTATATTCTCTGAACATTGAAGATTGACTGGTATTTGAGAGCTCCACTGAGAAATACTAACTGTTATTATTTTTGATGGGGAAAAATTGTTTTTAATGCTCTCATTAAAAAACTAAAAATCATTAACAGGGTCATTGTTATAAAAATATCAAACATTTCAAATATTATCTCATTGAGTTATAGAATTTTAGAACTAGAAGAAACCTTGGAGAATGCCTAGTCTGACACCATTTTCTAACAAATAAAATTACATGTTGTATATATTTGTAGTTAGGTTATAAATTTAT
>NW_007767158.1:0-222 GCF_000696425.1 Galeopterus variegatus | reverse complement strand
CCAAAATGTCAGTGGCTTACAAATCAGAAGCATATTTCTTGCTCATGTAAAGTTCAATCATCAGTGATTGGGGGTGGGGCAGGTTGGTGACAAGATGGGGAGGAAGCTCTGTTCCATGCAGTCATTCAAGGACCCAGCTGTAGGAGGCTCTGCTATCTTCATTGTGTGGTTTCAGAAATTGTTGTGAGAATTCTGTGCCCAAATTCCACTGGTCACACATAG
>NW_007767157.1:5874-6151 GCF_000696425.1 Galeopterus variegatus | reverse complement strand
ACAGATTCTTGGTGAGGCATCTAGTGAGGCCTGTGGGTGGGCTTCCTGCTAGAGTCCTGAAGCAGGATGGCTTGGTACTTGGTCAGCAGGTTGACAGGCCTAACACTTTAATCCACAGTAGCCAGCCAAGTGTCTAGATCCATGGGGTCAGGCTAGTACCTGGCTCAACTAGGGCAGGCCTGAAACTTGGGTCCACTTGTGTGGTCTTGGGTCCTGGTTCCACAGGGGCTTAACTAGCACTAGGGTCACCCTAAGTGGGGTCTGTCAATAGGCCCAT
>NW_007767157.1:0-264 GCF_000696425.1 Galeopterus variegatus | reverse complement strand
CTTTCTCAGGCATTTCATACATCTCCATTTCTTTAGGTTGATCACAGGTGATTTATATTTTCTTTGGCAGTGTCATGTTTCCCTGATTATTTATGATTCCTGTGTCTTTGCATTGATGCTTCAGCACTGGAATAAGTAGCCACCTATTTCAGTCTTTACAGACTAGCTTTAGCAGGAAAATCCCTTCACCAGCCAGCCCGTCCACAGATTCTTGGTGAGGCATCTAGTGAGGCCTGTGGGTGGGCTTCCTGCTAGAGTCCTGAA
>NW_007767156.1:5828-6151 GCF_000696425.1 Galeopterus variegatus | reverse complement strand
CAAGCTCATTGGTCTAAGATAACTCATGAGACCAAGATGTTCAATCTAAGTAAACTCATCCAACCAAGCACATCGATCAAAGAAAACTCATAAGACCGTGCTCATTGATCTAAGTAAATTCATCGGACCGAGCTCATCGATCAAATAAACTCATCAGACCAAGCTCATCGATCTAAGTAAACTCATCAGACCAAGCTCATCGATCTTAGTAAACTCATCAAAGAAAGCTAATCGATCTAAGAAAACTCATCAGACAAAGAGATTCGATCTAAGTAAAGTCATCACTCCAAGCTCATTGATCTAAGTAACCTCATCAGACCAGC
>NW_007767156.1:0-317 GCF_000696425.1 Galeopterus variegatus | reverse complement strand
TCATCAGACCAAGCTCATCGATCTAAGTAAACTAATCAGACCAAGCACATTTATCTATGTATACTCAGCAGACCAAGCTCATCGATCTAAATAAACACATCAAACCAAGCTCATCGGTCTAATTAAATTCATCAGAGAAATCTAATCCATGTAAGTAACCTAATCCGACCAAGCCCTTCTATCTAAGTAAACTCATCACACCAAGCTCATCCATCTAAGTAAACTCATCAGACAAAGCTAATCGATCTAAGTAATGTCATCAGAGAAAGCTATTCCATCTACGTAAACTCATCAGACCAAGCCCTTCGATCTAAGTA
>NW_007767155.1:5408-6151 GCF_000696425.1 Galeopterus variegatus | reverse complement strand
TAAAATAAATGCTATAATTTGCATCAATTCTGCTCCCACCCCTACAATGAATGATACATTCCTTCCAGGTAGGCCTAAGCTATAGAAACAAAACATAATCCTAATCTTACTCTCTTCAAGTAACCCTCTTTAGAATCACAGGAATGCTTTCACACGCTGCCTGTTCTTTTGAACTTGCCTTTGTTTGCCTATCTCATGGATGAACTGAGAAGTCTTTGTTGTTTAGGTTACATTGTTCCAGAATGTTAATTACCCTTACTGCTAGTGCATGCTTTATTTCATTGCCTTATCCCCCTTTCTAGGGCAGCCATCCTGTTCTTGTATACCAAGGCCAACCATATTCTATCCTCAGAGAATTCATGTCTTGTTTCTTATCTCTTTTTAAATTGTTATCAGTTTGCATAATTACTGAAGTGCTATGCAACTCTAAGTAAAGACTTAATGTGGGGTATAATGGTAAACTGGGACCCCTTTTATAGTGGAATAATAATGGGCATAATAGAGAACTGGGGCTCCCATTACAATACTCTCACAGTTTTTATTTTAATGGCAGATAGTATCAGATGTCAAGGGTTAGGCTATTTCAAGTGATTGTAGAACCGCGTCACAGGGTGACTTTGGGCCCATCCTGATCAGTGAAATGAAGGTCATTTATTTACTGTCTTTTGCTTCTGGCAGATGGCTCAGAGGACACACCTGGAGATAGCTTCTCTCTTCCCTCTCTCCCATCACTGGGAGGGAGG
>NW_007767155.1:0-632 GCF_000696425.1 Galeopterus variegatus | reverse complement strand
CTTGTCCACTTAATGAAGATCTTTGTCTACTGAGTTCTCTTTGATGAATATTAATATGAGATACACATATCTTTATACTCTGTGATCATTCAGAGATGTCCATCTGCATCCCTCTCCTTACAACTCCATTATCACAGTCCTTTATTATCCCTTTAACATCTGTAAGACCTGTAGTGGTATTCTCTCTCCTGTTCTTAATGCTGGTAATTTGTAGGATTTTACCTCTTTTCTTGATTCATGTCGGTAGAAACTTATCAATTTTATTGACTATTTTCAAAGAATCAATTTTTGGTTTTATTGGTTTTCTCTATTGTTTTTCTTTTCTCTGCTTCAATGATTTCTTCCCTTTATTACTTCCTTCACTCTCTTTACTTTAGGTTGAATTTGCTGCTCGTTCTCTAAATTTTTAATATGGAATGTTAGATGATTATTTTTACATTGTTTTTATTTCTAATATGAACCTTTAACATAGATATTTCTCTCTATACATTGCCTTATTATGAGAGCACTTAGCCCAAAAGTGGTGGTCATTACAAATGTCAGTCATAACAGGGAACTTTTCTACTTGCGATGATCCTTGTGACCCAAATTAAGAATACCTAAGTAATGGTTTAATAGCACTTAAAATAAAT
>NW_007767154.1:5708-6151 GCF_000696425.1 Galeopterus variegatus | reverse complement strand
ATGAAATGATATTGGTTAAGATAGGCCCCCAATCCTATATGATTGGAGTCTTCATAAAAAGGACACAATGTGTAGAGACAGAGACATGGACAGCGAGAAGATATGAATCCATAGAGAGAACATAATCTACAAGCCAAGGAACACCAGAGGCTACTGGAAACTAGGGAAGAGTCATGGAACAGATTCTTTCCTCACAGCCCTCAGAAGAAATCAACCATGCTGACACCTTGATTTTCAACTTCTGGCTTCCAGAATCATAAGACAATGAATTTCTGTTGTTTAAGCCACCCAGTTTGTGGTACTTTATTATGGCAGACCCAGGAAACTAATACATAACAGCACCAAAAAAGAAAGAAGGAAAGAAAGAAACAAAGAAAGGTATAAATCTAACAAAGTATTACAGGATCTATATATGGAAAGCTAAAAATCTCTCATGAAAGAAA
>NW_007767154.1:0-235 GCF_000696425.1 Galeopterus variegatus | reverse complement strand
AAAGGATCAAAAAGAAATGGTAGAAAGCAAAACACTGTAACAGAAATTAAGAACGCTTTTGGTGAGCTCATCAGGAGATTGGACATCATTGAGGAATGCATTAGTGAACTTGGATATAGGTCAGTATAAATTTCCCATTTGGAAATAGGGTCATTGCAGATATAATTATTTAAGATGAAATGATATTGGTTAAGATAGGCCCCCAATCCTATATGATTGGAGTCTTCATAAAAAG
>NW_007767153.1:5881-6151 GCF_000696425.1 Galeopterus variegatus | reverse complement strand
ACAAGTTGAAGTTTGAAAAGTCCTTGGCAAAAGTTTTTGTTACAGGAATATATGCAAAAGAGAGTCTTTGAAATAGTTTTTATCATGCACATGCTTGCATGCAGACCCTCCCTTCTCAGTCTCCGGGCTATGTATTTGTTTTTGTAAGACTTTGACATGTGACTTCATTTTAAGTCTGACAGCTTTCATATAGGTAGTTATGCCATGTCAAAATGCAACATCATCAACTCTATGATGAAAAAGTTATTTCAACTGAGGTGTCTATTTAAA
>NW_007767153.1:0-271 GCF_000696425.1 Galeopterus variegatus | reverse complement strand
AAAGGCTCTCTCAAAGAATAACAAATTACACTGGAAATAGAACATTGCAGTGGGCATCACGTGCCATTGTAAACTATGTGCATACTTAGGGAGGTAAAGGAAGACAAAAGGTTTTAAAAACAAAAGAGAAAAGTACACATAATTTGATTTGGACCAAAGAGAGTATAGGTTACAGGGGCTGACACTTGTTCTTTAATGCAGACAGTGTCAGGCAAGTGTTCTTGTACATCTGGCTAGCTCTCCTTGTGACTCATGGCACAAGTTGAAGTTT
>NW_007767152.1:5730-6151 GCF_000696425.1 Galeopterus variegatus | reverse complement strand
TAACACAGAAAGAGTTGGAAACAGTGTAAATCCACTAATACCATAATCTGTCACAAGAAATCCTGTAATAATTACTGCTCATGTCATGTCATACATTCATGTATCCTGGATCAATCATCATTCAGTCAAAATAAAGGGCACAGGTTTTCAGAGCCTGCAGCAGCTACTTATTAAGAAAAAAGAAGAAGAAACTTTAACCTCATTATTTTAACCTATTGACGTGGTATTTAATATGAAAGGCTTGCCCTGAGGGCCTTCTGCTCTTTGTTTTTGTTTTTTTACTTTTAAGTTATTAGATTAGTCAGGCTGATAAAGAGAAAACATGTATGTGTAATTGTAAATATCTGGGACATTGGGAATTAGCAGCTAACAATTTTAAATATAATTATCCTAATTTAAAAACTTTCATCATGCTTTTTAA
>NW_007767152.1:0-321 GCF_000696425.1 Galeopterus variegatus | reverse complement strand
AAAAAAAAAAGAAAAAAACTTTAACAAAAAAATGAAGCAAATGTTAGCACTTATTAAATTTAGGAGATGGGTATATAGGTATTCCTAACACTATTTCTTATAAGTCCCCTATTTGAAAATTATTAATAAAAAGTCAAAAAAATTATGATGAGGGTGGGGGAACAACTCTTTGTTTTAAATCCATATGTTCTCAAAGGTATGTTTAACTAAAACAAGCTAGATTTAACATGTTATCTAGCTTGCGTTAGACTCATTTTTCCTAACACAGAAAGAGTTGGAAACAGTGTAAATCCACTAATACCATAATCTGTCACAAGAAAT
>NW_007767151.1:5946-6151 GCF_000696425.1 Galeopterus variegatus | reverse complement strand
GTCCGGGGTCCCTTCCCGCCCTGTGTTGTTGGTCCCCGGTGGCGAGGAACCAACACATATCAATAACCATTTTTGATTCATTATCAACTATAATCTTGAGATATTATTCTATTTTCTATAACCAGACTTTTCTTAAACTATATGTCATTAACATGCCTTTAAACATATTACCATGCCCATTGAATTTCAATTTATTTTATAGAAC
>NW_007767151.1:0-335 GCF_000696425.1 Galeopterus variegatus | reverse complement strand
CCCGGGCCGGCCCATTTTTTTTTTTTTTTCCCTTAAAATTCAGTTTTTCAATAATTTATTATAAGATAGTTGCTGAGAGTATGTAAAGAAGAGTCGAATGTTGTTGCTAGGTCCTAGAAGCTCACCTCCTCCCAAGGGAGATATACATATATATGTAGACCAGTGTGCATGTGCGTGTGTGTGTGTGTGTATCTTTCAATGTAAATAAATAGTCATGCAGGGGCATAGATGGCTCTATGTCCATTCTGTTTCTTTCTTCTTCTTTTTCTTTTATTTTTTTTTACCCTTTTGGGAAGTACTGAGAAGTTTTGTGGAAAAATGACAAATGTGCTACT
>NW_007767150.1:5924-6151 GCF_000696425.1 Galeopterus variegatus | reverse complement strand
AGGCCTAGACCTGGTTATATAACAAAACTGGTTACCTGGAACTCTCTGGGAATGAGTCATTCTAGTCACTAGCTCAGATTTCTACAGGAACTTTCTCCCTTTAATTTTTTTTTTTTTTATGGCTATTGTATTGTATACTTTATTTCTTCTGAAACAGTAACAGTTCGGTTTTTTTTTTCCCCACCCCCAGTTTCAGTGTGGCATCCAGACCATCTGTCATTGTGATG
>NW_007767150.1:0-451 GCF_000696425.1 Galeopterus variegatus | reverse complement strand
TTCCTGGCCAGAAGGAAGATCTCCCAGGACAGTCTTCTTTAGGTGGTCAGCATGGCAGCAGGTAGAATCAGAATTAAAGAAATTATGCAGAATCCTTATTATTTTACAGAACTATGGGAGAAATCCAGAGAAGATCTGCTATACCCAATTATTTCTAAAAGTTCACTGTGGGCCTTTTGTGAGCTTTATCTGTGTGCTTCAGGATGATTTGTGTTTGGGTTTAGAATAATACCTCAGTTGATATCAGACATTTACATGCTAACTTCAAGAGTAGCCTCTGATTATAATACAGTTAGACGCTGTTCCTGTCCCAGCCTTAGAGAGAGCCCTAGAGGGACACCCTCCCTACAGACTTTCTCAAAGGCTCTTGGCAGTTCCTGGGTGGCTGCCAGGCCTAGACCTGGTTATATAACAAAACTGGTTACCTGGAACTCTCTGGGAATGAGTCATT
>NW_007767149.1:5947-6151 GCF_000696425.1 Galeopterus variegatus | reverse complement strand
TGCTCATGTCCACCAAGTTTCTGCATAGATTTTTCTAATTCATTTTTAAGAGTTCTTTTTTTCATTAAGGATGTTAATCTTTGTGTTTAGTTTGTTCCTTATCAATTGACATTAATTTTTTTTTTTTTTAAAAGGTAAAGGACGGGCCGGCCTGGTGGCGCACTGCTACAGTGCGCCGCTTGAGAGCCAGGCGGCGCTCCCGCC
>NW_007767149.1:0-1749 GCF_000696425.1 Galeopterus variegatus | reverse complement strand
TCTTTTTTGATTCCACATAAATTTTTTTTTTTCTATTTCAGTGAAGAATGTCATTGGTATTTTGATATGGATTGCATTAAATCTGTAGATCACTTTGGGTAGAATACCTGTTTTAATTATATCAATTCTTCCAATCCAAGAATAGGGAATATCATTTCATTTATTTATATCCTCTTTAATTTCTTTCTTCAAAGTTTTATAGTTTTCATTGTAGAGGTCTTTCACTGCCTTGGTTAAGTTTATACTAGGTATTTAATTTTTTTTTTCTTTTTTTGTACCTATCATAAAAGGAATTGTTTTCTTGGTTTCTTTTTCAGATAGTTTGCTATTAGTATATTGAAACACTATTGACTGTTGTATGTTGATTTTGTATCCTGACACTTACTGAATTCATTTATTAATTCTAACAGTCTTTTGGTGGAGTCTTTAAGGTTTTCTATGTATAAGATCATGTCGTCTGCAAGCATGGACAAGTATGACTTCCTCCTTGCCAATTTGGATGCCTTTTATTCATTTCTCTTGTCTAATTGTTCTGGCTAGGACTTCCAGCACTATGTTGAATAGAAGTGTGAAAGCAGGCATCCTTGTCTTGTTCCTGATCTAAGAGGTAAAGCTTTCAGCTTTTCCCCATTCAATATGAGACTACCTGTGGGTATGTCACATACAGCCTTTACTGTATTGAGATATATGCCTTTAATAACTAGTTTGTCCAGAGTTTTTATCATGAAGGAATGCTGAATTTTGTCAAAACCTTTTTCTTCATCAATTGAATTGATAATATGGTTTTTGGCTTTATTTCTGTTAATGTGGTGTATCACATTTATTGATTTCTGTATATTAAATCATCCTTCCATCCCTGGGATAAATCCGACTTGATCATAGTGAATGATCTTATTAATGTGTTATTGGATTCCGTTTGCTAGTATCTTCTTGAGAATTTTTACATCTATGTTCATCAGGGATACCAGCCTATAATTTTCTTCTGAATTGTTTTTAATCACTGCAGGGTTTGAATGTGTCCAGCTAAGTTCATGTGTTAAAAATTTAACCCCCAATGCAAGCTTTGAGAGATGATACCTTTAAATAGGACTCTGCCCTCATGAATGAATTAATATCATTATCTCATAATGGGTTCTAAACTAAATTACAAAGGAGGTCATTATATATATTAAATAGATGAAACAACAAAATGTTATTCTATAATTATCATTGAACCATTGCCATATAGAAATAAACATTTTATAATATTAAGGTGGGAAAGTGTTTCTAAACAGGACATAAAACCCAGAAACCATTAAGGAAAAGATGTATATATTAAATTACATAAAAATAAATAAATCTAGTATATGAGAGGAAGGAAAACCCAACACTACAAACAAGGTTTGAAGGTGAAGGACAGGCCCCAACCCATACTGATCCATCCGTCAGTGCCCAACCCTGATAGCAGTGTCCCACCACCAATGGCAAATCAAATGCTGCTTCTAGGCCATCCACAACCAGATAGCCAACAAGCAGGAGCTGGCACCAGACCCCTGCCGGGGGCCCTGAGATAATGGTGGGGAGCCAAGTGCCTTGGCCCCACCCACCACTGTCTGCAACTAGGCCAGTAATGGTGGAGGAGCCATGGAGCAGCGGGAGCCAGATGCCCTTGGGGTCCTGAGATGGGGGGCCGAGGGCCTTAGCCCTGACTCTCATTTCCACCCCGACAACATCTTAGAGTGTACTTATTAGACAGGAGTGTTTCTAGGG
>NW_007767148.1:5352-6151 GCF_000696425.1 Galeopterus variegatus | reverse complement strand
GGTTTGGTTTTTCTTTTTCAGCGGCTGGCCACAGGTCTTGAACCTTGGACCTTGTTGTTGTCAGCACCATGCTCTAACTTACTGAGCTAACTGGCCAGCTTGAGATTTGTTTTTAATGTGCTTTACCCGTGTTACTGGGCTGCTGGGAAATGGGAGCCTGGAGGTCCAATCTGTTCTATCCAGTTCCCATAATCACTGCCTTAGGCATCTTCCCCATAATCGCTACACTGCAGCTTCAGGACCCGAAGGCCTTTTCCACCTGAGGGCCTTTTCCAAGTGGGCGCGCTGTTCACCTGCAGCAGAGTCTCCAGGGGCCCTTACTAAGATGCACATTTCTTTTAGAAGCCCCTTCCAAGGTTTAAAGAACTAAAGCTTTAAGAGCCTACAACTTATATTTTGTGAAAATTGATGAAATCACTTCCTGTTGGACCCAGACAAAATAGAGGAGGGAAAGGCTTGCTTCTCTGAGAAAAGAACTGTTTCCAAGGACTTCCTTAAATCCCTTCACAACTTTCACGTCCCTCACGCATCTCCTGCTTTACACATACACACGTTTCTGTGACAAAGTTTATCATTAGACCTTCTTTAAAACTACAGTAACTCAGATAAGATGCTCCAAGAAGAATCTTGCCCAGTAATGGCATCTCAATGAGCTGATGACAAATCTGATTTTGAGCCTCTGAAACCAATGAACTCTGTTTCCAAGGAGTTTATGTGACCCTCTCTCTTTTTGCCAATAAAAGCTTTCCCTTACCCTTCCCTCACCGAATGCTTTCATGGCTTGACATGGTATGCATTC
>NW_007767148.1:0-203 GCF_000696425.1 Galeopterus variegatus | reverse complement strand
CTGGAATGCATTTTTATGAATTTTGTAGTCACTATCTGTCTAAATTTGAAAGCTAATTTCCCTTGATGCACCAGTTCCACGTGGGAATCTATTCCATACAAATAACCACACAGGTATACATTACATTAACCTTAGTGGGACCGGTTTGGTTTTTCTTTTTCAGCGGCTGGCCACAGGTCTTGAACCTTGGACCTTGTTGTTGT
>NW_007767147.1:5940-6151 GCF_000696425.1 Galeopterus variegatus | reverse complement strand
TTATTTAAAAACAAATAAAATTAAAAACGTATTTCCTAAGTCACACTAGTCATACTTCAAGCGCTCAATAGTCACAGGTGGCTATTGGTTATGGGATTGGATAGCACAGATATATAACATTTCCATCATCACAGAGACTTCTACTGGACGGTGCTATGTAAGTGTCTAGACTGTTTTATGTACACTATGAGCACTTCCTCCGTTATTCCAG
>NW_007767147.1:0-415 GCF_000696425.1 Galeopterus variegatus | reverse complement strand
ATATATACTTTTCTTTCCCTTAAAAACCTCCGACATCTCTGAAGCTCATTTTATTAGTTATGCTATCAAAAAAACCACCTTGTTGCAGTCATCTACCAAATTCTAGGATAATCTTTCCTGTTCCTTTATAATTTTTCAACTGTCTTGAATCTCCTATTCACCACTACTCCTAAAATGATTATCAATGATTTCAATATCTGTGTAGGTAATTCCAATACCATAGGCTCTCAGTTCTTGGATTTACGTCAATAACCTTGTCCAAACCCAGACATCAGCACCCACAGGATGATCACACTTTAGAGCTATGCTGTTCGCTATTATAGTCACTAGGCACATATGGTTATTTAAATTAAATTATTTAAAAACAAATAAAATTAAAAACGTATTTCCTAAGTCACACTAGTCATACTTCAAG
>NW_007767146.1:5807-6151 GCF_000696425.1 Galeopterus variegatus | reverse complement strand
AAAAAAAAGAACAGTTAACCCAGAATTTTATATTCAGTGGAAGAATTCTTCATAAATGAAAGTGAACTAAAGATAGTCTCAGATGAACAAAAACTTCATTGTTGGAAGACCTGTTCTAAAATAGCTGCTAAAGGAATTTTCTCAAACAGAAGGGAAATAAAATCAAAAGGAAGCTGGGAACATTAGGAATGAAGGGAAAAAAACAGAAATGGTAGAGTAAATAGGAAATATTTATTTATTAATAGTAAAAAATATTTATTTACTAAGTAAATAAAATGAACTACTTTTTTCTTGAGCAAAGAAAGATCATGGATCAAGAAAGAAATTGCATAGTGATAAAAGAG
>NW_007767146.1:0-333 GCF_000696425.1 Galeopterus variegatus | reverse complement strand
AAATCTCCATGTTGAAAAAAATATTTGAAGAAATACTGGCTGAAAATTCCAAATGTTTGATAAAATACGTGTCTATAGATTCAAAAAGATGAGTGAACTCCAAATAAAATAAACCCAAAGAAATTCATAGCCAGACACAGCATGATCAAATTGCTGAAAACTAAAAACAAAGCAAAAATCTAAAACAAACAAACAAAAACCAAAACCTCAAAAGTAGAAAAACAATGCATTACTTATAGAGGAACAAATATTTTAATGACTGTGATTTTTTTCTGAGAAACCATGGAGGCCAGAAGGAAATTACACAATATTTTTCAAGTGCTGGAAAAAAAA
>NW_007767145.1:5656-6151 GCF_000696425.1 Galeopterus variegatus | reverse complement strand
AAAAAGAATAATACATTGTGCATACTGTATATGGAGGTCTGAAGAGAAAAGTATAGATATAGTGGAATGGAACCTACAAATAGCCTTGTGATGGTGAAGGTTAGGTTTTGCCATCAAGAGAATTAAGAAGAAAAACTTGTGGACTTTCAGAGCTTTTTGCATTTCAGCATCTGAATATGGGATTGTGTATAGTGTTCTATCCTTGAAATCAGAGGCATCCAGCACTAGCAGTATTGAAAATCACAGAATCCTAAAACAAGCTTAAAACATCTTGATTAGATTAAATTTAGATTGCTAACATTCAAAGGGAAGAACTTATGAATATGTAGCTTTGAGTGTTTAGTGCCTAGACCCCATGACTAAAGCAGGCAGACTTAAAGAATGGTTTTATATGAGATGACGGTCTGGGACAGTTACATTGCTCCTTCAATGGACAACTAAACAAATGGTGTTGGGACAACGGCTAACCAAGTGGAAATAAATGGAGCCGGATCT
>NW_007767145.1:0-301 GCF_000696425.1 Galeopterus variegatus | reverse complement strand
GATCTGAGTGACTTCATGATTGCTATTTGCTTAATAAAATCTTAGGCTCAATATTATTGAACCTGAAGTTAGATTGATATGAAATCTTACAGCTTTAAATAGGAAGAGTTGTCTGTAAAACCATTTCCTCTTCTTGACTTTGGTTTCTCACAATTTTCATCCTCTACCTCCTCCTCTTTCCTTATTTTCATTAACCCTTACCAGTCTCCATTCATCTCCCTTTATTAGCAAACTTTCTGCTCTTGTGTAAGATAACAAATCGCTCATACTAGAGCCATAATTTCCTCTTTTCAAAATCCTT
>NW_007767144.1:5886-6151 GCF_000696425.1 Galeopterus variegatus | reverse complement strand
TTGTTCGGCCTTTTTCAGGTTAATGTTCAGTCACTCTGCAATTTCTGTCTCCCTCCACTCATTTTCACATCTCACTCAGTGCTGGGGATGGGTCAGGGTGGATTTCAGCCAAGCAAAGGCCCTGAATTCACACTCACCATGGCCAGGGGAGGCTCCAGCAATGCCTGCAGACACAGTTCTCTGCTTGCTGCCTAAGACAGAAAGTGCTGAGGATATGAGTCTTGTTATTGAGGGGGTCCCTGAGGCTGCCATCCCAGGGGCTCCC
>NW_007767144.1:0-577 GCF_000696425.1 Galeopterus variegatus | reverse complement strand
CCATTGGTGTAATAAATTGACTCAATAGGGACAATTTGGAATTGTTTAATCTTCCCGGATCTTTTGTGGGATAATCTAATTTTATGACAGCAACTTTTTTTGCATCTTTTGGAAACCCAGGAAACTGCCACACTGATCAAAACATCAAAAGAGAAAGTGAAAGCAGCACCACTTTGCCGAGGCAGAGATCTTTACAGTGAAAGCAAGTGCTGGTAGCTGTGGCCCTGCCAGCAGCTCTCCCTCTGGGGCCTTGCCAACTCAGAAAGGGCAGCCCAAGCTATTCTTTTCAAGACCCTGCCATGGCATGGACAGCGCCACTAGAGTTTGTCAAGGAGTTCCTAAATACGACACTGTAAGCACAATCCACAGAAGAAAAAATTTTAAAAATGGACTTTATCAAAACTAAAATTTTAGGGCCAGCCCATGGCTCACTTGGGGGAGTGTGGTGCTGATAACACCAAGGCCACAGGTTTGTGTCCCTATATAGAGATGTACAGTTAGCTCACTTGGGAGAGCACAGTATTTGTTCTTTTGTGATTGGCTAATTTCACTTCGCACAGTGTCCTCCAGGCTCATC
>NW_007767143.1:5892-6151 GCF_000696425.1 Galeopterus variegatus | reverse complement strand
AAAATATATAAAGGGACTCATGTACTAAACTCAATCCTATCATCAACAGGTTAAGGTCATATTTCTACATCTTTCTAAACAGGCTTTTGAATATTTTCATCCAGGAGATTTAATCTATTGAAAGAAACATTAGAGAAAACCTTTTGAACCTCATTATCTCTTTGCAAGGGACATTGTCAGTTACTGTTATCAGCAAATAACAGCAGTGAAACTTCAGGGAACCATTTTTTGGTTCATATTTCACCACTAAAGAAGCACA
>NW_007767143.1:0-421 GCF_000696425.1 Galeopterus variegatus | reverse complement strand
TACAAAGGGAAAGACATATCTGGAACAGGAATAAGCATCTGTACTAACATTTTTTCATCTCGGCTTATTGGAGTTAACCATTATAACTATGATCACCCAAAAACTACATTGTTCTTACTACCAACAGTCTTTCAGAAAAGATGAAAGAACCAATGGCATTCCTAAATTAAAATTTATGAAACTTACAGAAACCCTTGACCTCCTTTGGCCAAAGATATTCCCACTATCCCTATGGTCATACGATTAACTCCCTTGAAAATATATTATCTGTATTCCCTATAAATTGATAACTGGAATAGACACACACGTAGGGATTTCATCTCTGTTATTAGATTCTTCTCTGCTGCCTGCAGACATGGAAAAATATATAAAGGGACTCATGTACTAAACTCAATCCTATCATCAACAGGTTAAGGTCATA
>NW_007767142.1:5935-6151 GCF_000696425.1 Galeopterus variegatus | reverse complement strand
CTAGGAATGGAATTACTGGGTCAGATGGTTCATTGTTTCATTTTTTTGAGGAACTGCCATGCCATTTTCCACAGTAGCTACACCATTTTACGTTCTTACCAACAGTGTACAAGGTTTTCTGTTTCCACATCAATTCTCCACATCATTGCCAACATCTATTATTTTCTGTTTTCTTCATAATAGCCACCCTAGTACATGTAAAGTAGTATCTCATTA
>NW_007767142.1:0-607 GCF_000696425.1 Galeopterus variegatus | reverse complement strand
TACTCTTTTTTTTTGCCTCCTTTTGGATAGATTGTTTTGTAATACTCTATTATCCCCCCCCCTCTCTTATTGATACCAGAGGAGAGGGTCTGGTGAGGTTAGATTGCTGACATCAGCACACCCCATCTTCTACCAGATTCTCGACTCCACCACAGGAATGAATTCAAGAGCAGAGTTGGAGTAGAAAGCAAAAACAGGTTTAATGTGAAAAATAAGAAATATGCACTTCACAGAAAGTGAAAGTGTGGGCTGGTTGCAAAGAGTGAGCTGCAGCTGCAGCAAGTTTAATAGAAAAGTAAGAAATACACGCTTCACAGAAAAAGTGCAGGCTGGCTCCAGAAAGAGTGAGCTGCAGCTGCAGCAAGTTTAATAGAAAAGTAAGAAATACACGCTTCACAGAAAAAGTGCAGGCTGGCTCCAGAAAGAGTGAGCTGCAGCCCTGACTTCTTTCTGGATTCTACTTTTATGTTTTGGCTATCTCTGTATATTCCTGCTATCTAATGAATATTTGATAAGGGAGTGGTTCCCAGTTATGTAACAGGTTATGTGACATAGCCTTGCACATGTTCAGTTGGTCTCTTTAGAACATGGTCATTGGTCAAATTCC
>NW_007767141.1:5653-6151 GCF_000696425.1 Galeopterus variegatus | reverse complement strand
TTTTTTTTTTAAGAAAACTTTAATATAGCCAAATCCATCTTTTGCTTACTGAATATTTTGTTTGCTTCTAGTTGTTTGAGTCAATTAAACAGTTGAATCAAAAACATTGATTATACAAAAGAATTAATTTTGATATATAGTACAAGATGAGAGTGCAATGGAATTTTTCCAAATTATAAAATAATTATTTTAATACAATTTACTGACTCTTTTTCTTTTCTATTCAATTACCATGCTACACACACACACATGAGGAAACTTCAAAAAGTTCATGGACAATGGAATTAAAAGATAAAAATAAAAAATTTAAACTCCGTTTCTCAACATAAGATCCATCAGGTTCAAGACACTTTTGTAAGCAATGATATCAGTCATTTATTCCATCCCCATAGAACTGAGGGTCCTGGGAATTTAACCATGTCAATGCAGTCTTTTTTGTACTGTTAACTGAAGAAAAATGGGTGTCCTTTAACAATTTTTTTAATATTAGGGGATAAA
>NW_007767141.1:0-218 GCF_000696425.1 Galeopterus variegatus | reverse complement strand
TTCTGAACTTTTTCTTGAAATGACAAATAATATATACCTACATATGAGATATATACACACAAACATATACATACACATGGGAGTAATTAAAAAAGTTTCATGGAAAGATTTATGTTACCTTTTAATTCTATTTTTTCCATTAGCTTTTTGAAGTACACTCATATATACACACACACGTATATATTTTCTTTCAAAATAGAGACCATAAAGTTTAAACT
>NW_007767140.1:5513-6151 GCF_000696425.1 Galeopterus variegatus | reverse complement strand
AAGACTTCCCTGGCAGAAATGAAAGCAAATGCAAGCTATGCAAAACCAGCAGGTGCTGGAGGAGTCAAGAACCTTAGGAGCCAATGCGGTTGGAGCAGAATATACGGGAGGACAAAAGGACAGTAGAGAGGACTAAATCATGGATGGTCCTGCAGTCTCTGGCTATCGGCTTACATTTTGCAGAAAGCATTGGGAGGTTTTAGGAAGAGGTGGTGGAAGAAGGTCCTAGGCTGGGTAGACTAAGCTCTGATGTGAACAGTGGTGAGATATTTCACCTCTGATGTCAAAAGTAGTGAGATATTTTAAGATCGTGTGACACACTCACGGATTTAGGCCAGCTGCAACTCTATTCCAGGTGTTATTTCATTCTGGGACTCATGCTGAATGACCATGTCCCAAGGCAAAGGGGAAGAGCAAGAAAGATGAAGGAGTGTTTGCTAGAACTGGCTCGTGTCACCGCCATTCACATCTCTTTACCCTGCAAATCACAAATGCTGGCCCTGTTGATGGGGTGAGGAAATGTACTCTTTCTCCTGAGAATTGCAAAGTAACAGGAGTGGATACACATGAGGGGGTCATTTGAAGAAATGTTTGTGGGAACATTTATCTTTTTAAAATCAAAACATAATTGATTACAC
>NW_007767140.1:0-290 GCF_000696425.1 Galeopterus variegatus | reverse complement strand
TTTGTTTAGGCTCTTTCACTTAATCCTTTGTGAACATGGTTAAATTTCTTAATTTCCTTGTCTTTCAGCTTCTTGAACTGTAAAACAAGAAAATAGCAGTGTCTTCTTCATAGTATTATTGGGCAGATAAAGTGAGATAATACATGGAAAATACTTAGAACACTATTTGCCTGTCATAATTACTTAATAACTAATAATCTACTGTTGCTGTTGTTTTTAAAGATGCATGGAGATACATGAACACAAATGAAGTAGAATATGACAGAAGTTGATTTGGTTTCAATATTATG
>NW_007767139.1:5383-6152 GCF_000696425.1 Galeopterus variegatus | reverse complement strand
GGAAGGAAGGAAGGAAGGAAGGAAGGAAGGAAGGAAGGAAGGAAGGACAATCACAGTAATAAGCTGGGCTTTCAGAAGGAGAGAACAGGATGGTGGTTAATAGAAGTAGGAAAGGGGATGGGGGAGGAGGTCAGCGTGAAATTGATTAATGGACACAAAGAACGATCATTTATTGTAATGATGAATATGCTAATTATCCTGATTTGATCATCAAATATTTACACAAGTATTGATAGTCAACTCCGTACCCCACAAATATGTATAATCAATTATGTTTCAATAAATTTTTTTAAAAAAAATTTTAAAGCAAAAACAAACCAAAAAATTGTCAAAGTCGTGAAAGATAAAGGAAGACTGAGGACCTGTCAGGGACTAGAAGAGTCTAAATTGGCATCAGAACCAAAGAAACTGGGGGATCCTGAGTTGAATCTTGGGCCAGGAAAAGAACATTCATTGAGACATTTGGTAAAATTCAAGGTCTGTAGATTAGTTTAATAGCCTTATTCAATGTTACTGGTTTAGAGTATTGAACTATAATTATGTCAGATGTTAACATTTCGGGACGCTGAGTAAGGGCATATGGGAATTCATTTTGCAACTTGTTTGTAAGTCTGAAATTATTTCAAAGAAAAGAGTTAAAAAAAAAACCCCTCTGCAATTTATTGAACACTTTTGTATTACTGATTTTATTTCATCCTAATTATAGCTTCTCAAGTAGGTGGCATTTCCTATATTTATTGGTGAGGAAATAGGGGATCAAGGAGCAACT
>NW_007767139.1:0-248 GCF_000696425.1 Galeopterus variegatus | reverse complement strand
CTACATGTCCATTGACAGACAAATGGATAAGGAAAATGTGGTATATATACACAATGGAACACTACTCAGCCATAAAGAGAATGAAATTATGCTATTTGCAGCAACAGTGAGCTTGGTGAAAATTACGTTAAGTGAAATAAGCCAGGCACAGAAAGAGAAATACTGCATGTTGTCACTCATAGTGGGAGCTAAGAAAGAAGGAAGGAAGGAAGGAAGGAAGGAAGGAAGGAAGGAAGGAAGGAAGGAAG
>NW_007767138.1:5939-6152 GCF_000696425.1 Galeopterus variegatus | reverse complement strand
TGTGGAGAATAAGTCCCCTACCCATTGGCATTAGGGACATTTTTATTGGAGCCATGCACATCAGTTCCTTATTAGTTTCTAGATTGTTGAGCTCTTTAATTTATCTTGCTCTTGGTGTTTCCCAGCTCTGCTTCTCCTCACTTTTATACATGTGAGTCTGTTTCATACTGAAAATAGACACTTTTCCTACTGTGCCATCCCAACTTTTCTCCC
>NW_007767138.1:0-403 GCF_000696425.1 Galeopterus variegatus | reverse complement strand
CAGTGGAATTAAGCTTTTAATATATGAACTTTTGGGGACACAATTGAATCAATCCACTACATATTTATATTCATGGTATATCTGATCACATTCCCCTCTGGCACAGTCACTTGATTCTCATTTCACAGTCTGCGAGGGCAATTGAACAAATTGATAAGAGACCATTAGAGGTCTTTTGCGTTGGTGGTGTGTCACTGTCACTCTATTATCTTCCTAGTCCCCGTGATTAACACTGAGTCTCTAGTCTAGTCTGACTTCCCATCCTAGTAATTATGTGACTTTTACTATCATTGATTTTGGTATTATTCTAGCTGTTATCTCTTTCAGTCATTGTCACCAAGGTGTGGAGAATAAGTCCCCTACCCATTGGCATTAGGGACATTTTTATTGGAGCCATGCACAT
>NW_007767137.1:0-6152 GCF_000696425.1 Galeopterus variegatus | reverse complement strand
TGATGAGATGCTTTCTTTAGCATAATGATTGCTCCACCACAAGTACAACGATGACCTTATTGCCTAGATGGAGGACGAGCTGGCTGACACAGGCACATGTAATGGATACACATGTGATCCAAGAACAGGTGATTTCAATCAAAATGATTACACTGAACTTAAAGGAGAAACCAGAGGCAGAAATTAGCACTGCTCAGAGCCCATTGATGGCTACCTCACAGGTCCAAATAACTGTTAGGAGTTCCACCAGACAGATAAAAAAAATATGGGCCCTGAAAAAATGTCAAGCTAGGGAGGGAAGAGAGTAGTAAGAGGACTCCAAGAAAAAAACATGGGGTTGGCTTCACTGAAGATTTTTGTCCTTGATTGGTGGTGTGGTCACCAAATCATAGCAGTTGGACTCTCATCTCTTTTATCTCCATGAATCACATCCTTTGTAATCTGCTGGTTATAGTCAGTGCCTAAATGAAAATTTAACATTCTCTTCACTTAGAACTTACCAAGCAGATGTAGAATTTTCAGATATGGTTTCATGTAATAGTAATATACTGGTAAGAAACACTAAGTACCCAATTTTACAGGACCACACAACTTATACTTTCAACATTCTGACATTCCTAAGAGGTATATAGAATCTTGCCTTTAAAGATGGGAAATAATTTGGTGTAGGGGTTGAGAAACTTGTGCTCAAATCCAGCCTCTGGCATCAAAATTGATCAAGTCTAGTCTATGAATAGAATGGTTTGTGGCTCCCAGTTTAATTTTTAATTACTCTAGTAAACCAATTTATAAGTGAATTTCATTTGTTCTTTCATGAGACATTTATTGACTAAGACCTTTTATATTCTTGGTTCTGGGGGTAGATGTCTGTATATATATATATATATAAAGTTACAGTGAAATATTTATATTCTTTATGATCTCACTAGCATTCATACTATGCCCCTACTTGAATTTCTCTCTGGAGCTTCCAGAATAGAGTTCAATATTCACTGATGGTATTTAAAGACCTCCTTTAACTGACCCTAATCAATCTATTCAAAGTTAATCTGTCTACTCCCCTGCTTGTCTATGTTCAACCTAGCCACCATGGAGTCCTTAGAATTCATTAAACATCCATGTTTACTTCCATTGACATATCATTCATCGTGTAGAGTCATGGTGCATTGGAATAGTACTGACTTCAAGCATGATGGGTTAGTTCCAAGCTGTGTCACAAGTTTTGCAATCTGTGTTAGTGAATACCAATTTCCAGGGTTATGATGAAGATAAGAGGAAAGATATAATATGTATGAGTAGAGTCATGGTGCATTGGAATAGTACTGACTTCAAGCATGATGGGTTAGTTCCAAGCTGTCTCACAAGTTTTTCAATCTGTGTTAGTGAATACCAATTTCCAGGGTTATGATGAAGATAAGAGGAAAGATATAATATGTATTAGCATAAGACATGGATGAAACTTAATCTGATAAATAAAAATCTATTTATAAGAACAGCAGGTAAGAAATAGGTCATATCCAGGTAATTTAGGTATGTGGCTATCTTAGCAAAGGGAAGGCACTACATGCACAGATCTCCCTTCCTTTTTTTCTCACACCAATTTCTTCCCAGCTTAGATCAAATCCCAATCTTCTGAACCCAATGGCTTGCCTGTGCTTGTTTAAATAATTGATTTACTTTGCTCTAACTTCTAAAGTTAACAAGAGCTCTAAAACTTTAATAGATCCATCATAAAAGCTTTTTTAAATTTGAATATTCACCAGAAAGATCATTCAAAAGGCACACTTTGGCTGTTCCAAGAGTCAAATTCTTATATTTTCTAAAAAAATGAAGGAGTTCCTCAAATTATACTGATCAACAACAAAAAAAAGGAGAAAATGGGGAGAAAGAAAAGGCTCATTTTGAGACCTTGATGATCTTAATTCTATTTATATAGCATCTGGTATTAGTCAAGATATTCCCTCAACTTCTGCTGCTTAGTTTCAGACCTCCATTTTCTTGGGTAATGTGGGAAGATTGTGGTCTGATCAATTGTAGCAAAGCAGAATTGAGTCTTAAGGTAATTTTCAGGTAAGTTGAAACAAGAAATAAAAGGCAAAACTCTCTGAAGTATAGAAGTCTCTAAATAAAGCATTTTTAGGGTCTAAAGTCTCTGGGTGATGGCCCCAATTCCCAGCTAGACTGTGTAGATACCTGTCCTGAGGACAGGAATTCTGAAGAAGAAAATGAGACCATGAAACTCCTGACCTCCACCTTAGCCCCTTTCCTTTTAGAGCTGGAACTGAGTCTCCTCAAATAGACTCTGGCCCAGATGAGAAAGAACAATCAATGTCCCAGCTACGAGAGGTGTCTCTGGGGTTAATCTTACTAGTTATCGAAAGACACACAAGACAATTGCTATTCACTGTTTTCTGAAGAAAGAAAAGTCTCCATATTTTACTGTTGTCTTGAAAAAACACTGTGGTCAGTCACAATACCATTTCATTGCCACCTAACTTCAGGGAGGTGGTGGGTACAGTATCAAGCAAGCAAACAGACAAAAAATATAAAGGAACCAAGGTTTCACAGCTAGAATAATTTGTGGCAAAATAATGATAGGTCCTATCACCTGGATTTCTTGCTTGCCTGGCTTTCACCCTCCTCTATTCTCTTTTTAAATTCATTTTTCAGTGTTTTAATAAGTACCTTAAAAAGTTAAATTCATAAGTTGCTAAATTTATCTGAAATCCAGATTTTTCTATAGATAGGCTCTAACTAACAGCTAAGTCAGGACTACGAATGTCAAGGTATTGCACATTATAGACTTTGTTGTTTTTTATTTTACTAGTTTTTTGAATTTGGTGAGCAAAACAGATTTTACAGAGAGAATGAGAGAGAACCCAGGCAAACACATGTCTGTGATCAGACACATTTAGAATGAGCACAATTCCAAGCCTGTCCTTTAAAAATAGAGAGTATTGTTCTGCTCATCGGCCAGGACATTTGGTTGTGAAGTCAGATGGGAATATTTAATTACTATCAGCAAACAGAAACCTAGCAGAGAGTATTTGTGTCAGTTAGATGCCAGTGAAACTAAGCCTTCCTAAGATGGAGAGGATCGATTTAATTTTTTTTCCCCTTCTCCAGATGTTTGCTATGACAGAATGACATATTCTTCATTCAGCCACTCGAGCAGAAGAATGACTGACGATCCACTGAAGGTCAAGTAGTTTTCCAGCCAGTGGATGCTGTTTCAGACAGACTTATCCCTCTTTACCCAAAATGGCTGCACCAAAAGTTTGGCTCTGATGACCCTACAGCCTATCTTTCCAGAGACAACCTCCTCTTACCTCCTCTCTCCTCAAAACACACTTAAAAAGAGCTTTCCAGTAGGTAGTTTCAGAAGGTTCCACTCTTTTCTTTGTTTTCACTTGAAACATCTTGTGACTTTCATTCTCCTTTGCTGGAGTTTCCCTGGTCTTGCACATCTCTGGACTTTACCTTTATTTCTCATCAGTGTCAGTGTGCCCCAGGGAATTAGTTTTTCTCTTTCCCTGAATGAGCAAATGCTTTCCCTAAATGAAATCTGGAAATATATGGCCTTCTGACAAAGTCATAAGGAAGGACTCTCCAGGAGGTAGGAGCATTTACATAAAACAAAATCTCAAAGGGACTAGTGAGTCCTTCAGTTTGGAGCTCTATTAGCAGAATGGAAATTCTTGCCTCTGAACTCTGATTCTTCGGGCTGCATATTTGCAATATAACATCACATTCCTGAGAGTTACACTGACTGGGGAAAGTCTTGGAGGGTTTTGCCAAATATCATCAAGGGTGCAGAAATGTGACAAAGGCCAATAGATGGTACAGTGTAGTATAGTATAATGGATCTTGGCATTTCAAAATTTACAATCCCAGACATTATTAGCTACATATTAGTGGGTTCTTAAAATTTATTTTTTTTTTGCCTTGCCATAGACAGACTGCCTCAGAGCAAATCCCACTTGGCTATTTGGTCCCCAGGATCTTCTCTAGACTCTAATTCCTCTACCAGCCTCTTAGAAGATACATCTATTTTTATTCTCCTGTTACGTAATTTTTCCACTTTCAAAAATGTGAACAATTCATAGACTCATAAAATGCGTGTTAAGGTAAAGCACAACAATATGTAACAGTATATTTTGTATATGGTTACAGCACTCGAACAGACATTAATTCATTTAAGCCTTTGCTCTGCCTTTCAGGACATAGAATAAGTGTTGTAATTGACAGGTGAGAAAAAGAAACCCTGAGTGGTTACATTATTTGTATAACATGACCTTATGAGTCACTGATAAGCCAAGAATGTGGGTACAGCCTCTCCACTTTGCACGTGGGATTTATTCTACCACATGTGGCTGCTACCTCTCCGCTGCTGAGTCTAGTTAAGTATTACTGATTGAAGAAGTTACTTTTTATGTGAGTTGTTATCACCTCTAGTTTTATCCAACATTAAGAAGAGGAATATGGCTCCTATGGAAAGAGAAAGAGACTCAAGAAGACAACAACAGGCTTGCTGGACAAAAGCTACCAATGTCATACATTCTATAAATAGTAAACAATAATACTGTGGTTTAAAAAAGGCAATGCAGCATTAAGTAACTAAGCTTACCAAATGAAAACCTTTATTTCTCTATTAAGTTGGAATTGATTCAATATATCACCATATACCCTTGAAGTGAAGGAAATGTTGAGTTTGAAGAGAGAATATTGTGCCAGTTGATTTGGGTTTTGGTAAACATGCTACACATGACAATAAACCTGGAGTGCCCACAGATCTGGTTACAGCCACGGAGACTGGGTAATTTGGTCTTAGGTATTTTCAGGTAGAACTGACATAGAAGGCACAAATAGATATGTGGGGTTTAATTCCTCCTGTGTCATTTTCTAGCAGTGAAACATTGAGTAAATTACTTAATCACTCTCAGTTTGTTTTTACATTTTTAAAATGAGGGAAAGAAAACCTGCATGTCAGCTGGAGGATTAAATAAAATAATCCATGTAGAGGATGTAGTGTTTAATAAATACAAGACAATACAGTAGTAGTACTTTATTTCTCTGTGAAATCTCCCTTTTTTTTCACAAAGACAAAACAAGTAAAGCAGTTAAGAAACATCAACACAATTAGTATGAACAAGCAGCCTTTTTCTGGACTTGAATCCATGTCAGCTGGAGGATTAAATAAAATAATCCATGTAGAGGATGTAGTGTTTAATAAATACATGGCAATACAGTAGTAGTACTTTATTTCTCTGTGAAATCTCCCTTTTTTTCACAAAGACAAAATAAGTAAGGCAGTTAAGAAACATCAACACAATTAGTATGAACAAGCAGCCTTTTTCTGGACTTGAATCTTCCACTGATTGGCTGAAATCATGAGCCGCTGAGTTTATTAGTAACCTACTCCATTACACTATGATGCAAAATAGCTAGCTGAGAATGTGAAGGTAGGTAAAATTCCAAGTCATGCGTTGAGTCGTGGGAGAAAATCCGCTATATTTTATTCCAGGTTTAATCAGTCTAAAATGATTTTTAGTTTTTTAAAGAAAGAAAGAAATGAAAAATGGGGCCATGATTGTTGGAAATGCTACAGTACATTGGATACAAACAGGGACTCAGAAGAAAGAAACAAATGACTATGTTATAAAATATCTGAGACTCACCCGTATATGAGAATTCTGAATATTATCCCCAAACCCAATCCCTGCAGCAGAAAACTACAGTACTATTTTGCTTTGTTTCTGCTCAAATCTTCCCTTTTTGGTACTCATGTGACACCCCACCAATCACATGGCTACCTTTGAGCTTCCATATGAGCATCCATATTGTACAGCTCCAAGTAACTACTTTCACGTTGCCTACATAGTTTATAATGGAAATGGTACCCTATACATATATGTAAGTGGTTGCTCTGGTACAGTATGGCTCTGCCACTGCCAAAGATTGACTGATCCAGGAATTTACACCTAATCCAAGAATGAAAGATACCAAGAGAGATAGCCCATTATCTCCAGCTGCTAAAACCCGTAATCTGACATAGTTCCTGTTCTTCCTGAGATTTGAATATTCAATACCCCCTTTTATACTTTGAGAAATCCTTGTGTCTTTATTACAGATTATCTGTTGCTGCATAAGGT
>NW_007767136.1:5651-6152 GCF_000696425.1 Galeopterus variegatus | reverse complement strand
TGGCTCACCAAAATCTGTTATAGAAGCCAGGGCATTTAGCTCCTGGCTGAGGCTCACCACAATTTTGTTACCAAACACAAGTCCAGCTGCCCACCCCAAACAAAACAAACAACTTAGAAGTCAAACTGTTGGTGGAATGAGTCCGTTTTTATTCATGGATACCTGTGATCTGGGGAGAGATGTTAAGCTAAACCATTCTCTCATAAACCTGAACAAGAATGTCTATGGTAAAACCATCTCAAAGACTCAGATTTACTGAGGGCTTTTTTAAGAGGGGGGGTTAGGGAATGGAATGTGGGAAATGAAAAGCAGGAGAGAGGGGGACATGTAAGGTGTTGCTTTGTGTTGCTTTTCCCCCCACAGATTTGTCACCCCACTTCCCCTGGGTCATGGAGATGCAAAGGATTACTCAAAGCCCATCTCCTCTGAGCAGTGAGAGACCCCAAAGTGGTTAACTTCCCTGGGACCCTCCAGCAAGAGGCAACCCTTCCTCAGGAAATT
>NW_007767136.1:0-786 GCF_000696425.1 Galeopterus variegatus | reverse complement strand
AAGTCACCACTTCCTGATTTGACTAATTGGGTAAATAAGTTGTCTTCATCTCCAAGCGTCCTCATGTTCCCCTCTGGTGAATCTGCATGGGGGACAGACGGATGTAGAATGCCTCCCTCAATGCTTTTCCATTTTCAGACCAATATCAGGCTTTTTCATTTTGCCTTTCATTATTTGTGAACATGGCAAAATTCCTAGTCACTTCAATGAAAACAGTAGTAGTATAGTTAAAAATCCTTAGATCATGGGTTAAAATATCAGAAGTGACAGACAGGGTCAGAATGAGGTTTTGATATCTTAATGGTGCACTAAGAAAGCTCCAAAATGCTTGTTTCATCCAACTCTCAAGCCATCAGAATGGGCACTGGAAGGATTTTTATTAATAATACATGGGTCACCATGCCAGACAGATATCAATGGTCAGCTGTCCACAGTTCATTCTGGGACAGGGCAAATATCAACAAACCAACCAATGAAAACTGTCATCTGGGAGTATTTTGTCATGGCAACAAGATTTTAGGTGGAGACCTACACACCAGTTTAATAAACTGTTTTTAAGTTTGTCTCTGTTGCATAAAGGCCATTTTTGTGATAGTCTATCCTAATCACCTGTGCTGAGCAAGGACCTCCTAAAAGGAGAGAATATTTCTAATACTACACATAACATCCAAATGAAGTCCTAATACATGTCCTAATAGTAGGGAACTGAATGATTTTAGTGTGATTTGATTTTTTGCCATTTCAATCTGATAAGGTCCCTGTATAAGAGAGCAAGACATCTGAGAG
>NW_007767135.1:5924-6152 GCF_000696425.1 Galeopterus variegatus | reverse complement strand
ATCCAGTGCTGATTTCCAAGAAGTTTTCATATATTCATTTAAAGTCAGAATATCAACATAGCAGATCAGAGATGCAGTTTCAGGTGCTTCATTTCAGTGAACTGAAATAAATTATGAATTGGAAATGATGTCTCATTTTTTCACATAAGTTCCATACCAATGTTTCAGGACTATATCCAATACTAATTTCCAATGAGTTTTTATATGTGCAATTAAAATTAAACTTTC
>NW_007767135.1:0-295 GCF_000696425.1 Galeopterus variegatus | reverse complement strand
CCTGGGAAAACCTTGCATCCTGTAAATGAATTCCCTAAGCAATCAAAAAGCCATGCAGTTGGCAACTTAGAATCATTGGAATCTCTCATTAGTGTGTAGCTTTCACCATAAAGAGGAGACAAATGTAAGGCATTAGCATCCAAAAAGTAAACCCATGTTTCCATGCACAGGCATGGATATAAAAGCTATATCTATTTAAAGAATAGATAACATCAAATTTTCAAAATTCTGAAGTTGAAGAATTTAGGCCCAAAAGATAAGATTAATTGCATTATATTTTATTTTCTTAGAAATT
>NW_007767134.1:5907-6152 GCF_000696425.1 Galeopterus variegatus | reverse complement strand
TGTATGTATTTATTGTGTATGTGATGTTCCAAAACATGATGTTTTGAAATATACATACATTGAGGAATGGTTAATTCTAGCTAATTAACTAACATACTACCTCGCACAGAAGGTGGATGCGCTCTCCAGTCTGGCTTTGGTGACATTATAATCATTTGACTCCACACTGCAATATTATGGGCTTCATATGATACCTCGCTCTCTTTTTCCTTTTTTTTTTTTTTTTTTTTTTTTTTTTTTTTACC
>NW_007767134.1:0-270 GCF_000696425.1 Galeopterus variegatus | reverse complement strand
CCCAAAGCAGGAAGCCAGAGAACAGAATAGGACGATCCCAGGGGGACTGAGTGGGACGCAGGAGGCTGCGACGGAGGGGCTCACAGGACGAGGCTTGCTCTCCTCAGCTGTCTTCCTCGGGTCAGCCTGCATCGGTGGACTGAGTCTCCAGTCTAGGTTTGTGTTCTTATTTTTTATTTATTTTTTAAAAAATTGATAGGTACCTACATTGTATGTATTTATTGTGTATGTGATGTTCCAAAACATGATGTTTTGAAATATACATACATT
>NW_007767133.1:5888-6152 GCF_000696425.1 Galeopterus variegatus | reverse complement strand
ATGACCCAATCACTTCTTAAAGACCCCACCTCTCAAAACTGCTACATTGGGGATTAAGTTCAAACCTGAATTTTGGAGGAGACAAACATTTAAGCCATGGCAAGTTTATAAGCTTCGAAGAGCCCTGCTGGGGATGGGGACTGGGGGAGTTGGGGGAGACGTAGAGAAAAGGGAAGGGGTAGCACATGTCATATCAGTTATCTATTATTGTGTAACAAATTACCACAAACTTAGTGACTTTAAACATTTATTACCTCACAATTT
>NW_007767133.1:0-410 GCF_000696425.1 Galeopterus variegatus | reverse complement strand
TAATTATTTTGGTGAATTTTCTTAGTTGTTTTCCTATGCATATTTCTTTTTTATTATTTTACATTTTTATTGAAGTATAATAGATATACAGAAATTTGCACTAATCCTAACTGTACAGTTTGATGAATTCTCACCAAACAAACACAATTGTGTAAAGACCACTTAGGTTAAGAAATAGAATATTAATAGCATTTCAGAAGTCTCTCCTCTTCCCCCAAACACTCTACCAATCACTACATCCCCTTCTTCCTTGGAAATAACCACAGCCCAGACTTGAAACACTTGGTTTTAATTTTATATAAACAGAATCATAGAGTGTTAGCATTATGTCTTTAGCTTCTTTCACTCAATATTATTGATGTAAATTATCAGTGATTTTGTGCATAACTGTAGTTCACTTATTTTTATTG
>NW_007767132.1:7876-8891 GCF_000696425.1 Galeopterus variegatus | reverse complement strand
AGAGAAAAATCAGTCTGCTTTGTCTTGGGCGTCTGTGCTCTCTCTTGGTCAGAGCTAATACCAGAGCCGGAGTTTTCAGGAGATGTCGGCTGACCCTGAAAGGCCAGAGGAATAAGACCCTGGTCCATTCGAGGCCCTGGCTCTGCTGAGTCCGCCCAGCTGGGAGGAGGGGTCCTCGCTACAGCTCATGGAGGTCTTGCCACCTCCTGGGCGAAACTGGGAAGAGTCCCTGCCTCCTGTCCCCCTCCTCTGCATTTGCCTGTCTCCTGAGAGTCCTGAGCACAGAGGTGTTTGGGCTTGTTTGACAACTGGCTTAGGAAGCAGCAGTGGCCAGCCTCGGAGCACAAGGGCCAGCTCAGTTCATACAAGGCAGAAGAAAAATAACCTCTCACTTTTTTTTCATTCATAAATTAATATTTTATTAAATTATCTTTCTGTCCCCTTTCTGTCATTGTACCCACTTTTTTTTTTAACTTTAAGTGCATTAAAGTTGGGAACCATTAGCCTAATTTCTGAAACAGAGTTGATTCTAGAAATCAGAGTCATTTAAATTGTATATTTAATGTAGTGTCAGCTCCCGTCCTACTCCCTGCCCTGACATATTGTTAAATTCGTGGTGCTTCTTAGGCTTAATGGGGTCCTAGAGCTGAGGAAACATGGCAGCTTAGTGCTGCTGGTGCGTGTGTCTGTGCCTGTGTGTGTCTGTGTGTGTGTTGGGTGGTGGGGCTCAGACATGGAGCTGCAGAGGGGATGAGACTGAAAAATAAGCAGGACCAGATCTTCGTGGGCATATAATACTTATCTTTTTTTTTCTTTGTCCATAGAGCAAATGGAACCTTTGGAGTGGGGCTGATAGTCAATGGATAACCCAAGTGGTTGAAATATTGAAGTTCTTTTGACTGGATTTTGGAGTAGTTGCAGCACCAAGCTCCTGAGTAGCCAACTCCCTTTCCCACCCGCTAATCCTTCTATCCCAAGCTCCACTTGATCCAGCAAGAAAAGTGTTAACAATTCG
>NW_007767132.1:5950-6152 GCF_000696425.1 Galeopterus variegatus | reverse complement strand
AGCTCCTTTCCCCAGAGGCAGCCTCTCCTTTCTTTCTGTCCTTAGCACGCCTGGTGGTTCTTGCAGCGTCTCTAGATCACGCGCTTGTGTCACTGTCTCCTGATCAATCAGCGTTAGGCATTTGCCTCGATTTCCTCTGCAACCTTGTCTCCCTTGTGGTTTATTTCTCTTTTATTCTTCTCCCTCTCCTGTAACCCACCTC
>NW_007767132.1:2341-2753 GCF_000696425.1 Galeopterus variegatus | reverse complement strand
GGTATTTGGAGGAGCTTGCTCACTGGAGAGCAGGAATGGGCTGCGTGGGTCTGTACACAGAAGCCTAAGGCTGCCTTGGGCTGGACCAGCCCAGGGAGATTGTCCAGCTAAAGGGGTTAGGGGTGGCCCAGGTGGCCATTCAATCAGCTTGGGTCTGCCAGGACCCCAGGGACCCATAGGAGGGCCCAGGGTTATGGCTGTCTTTGAGACAAGTCCTCGTTTGGACATTTTCTTGCCTTGTAAAAAAAATAATAATAATAAATAATAGATTTATTTTTGTTTAGTACAGTTTTTTGGATTTACCAGAAAGATTAGCCATATGACAGAAAATTCCCATATATCCCTTCCCCCCTGCACACACAATTTCCCTTATTATTAACATCTTGCATTCATGCAGCACATTTGTTACAAT
>NW_007767132.1:0-290 GCF_000696425.1 Galeopterus variegatus | reverse complement strand
CTCAGAAGTGTGCAGTATGCCGATAGTTCCAGAGTCTGCATTCTCTCAGGTCCACTGGCCAAATCAGGCTGGCTACTGTCCCTCCCCATCTCAGGGCAGTGCCGGTGGAAGCGTTGCAGCATTTGGTATAAGCCCAAGCATTGGGCTTTGCATCAATGTTGGTATAAGAAGGAGGGTGGATGAGAAGTGGAGATTCTTTTGTAGCTTTTCAGTTGTAGATACATTTGTTGCAGTTAAGAGTGTCTAATTCTACAGTCTTGGCATTGTCAGGATCCATATTCATAGGGATG
>NW_007767131.1:5679-6152 GCF_000696425.1 Galeopterus variegatus | reverse complement strand
ATGGTCTGGAATGTTAATGAGTCTACTTGGATCAAGTCATGGATATTAACAGAAAACATTTTGGGGTGGCTCAAGACACTTATTAAACTGTAATAAGCATGAATAGCCAGACACCCACGTCTGGAACATTCAGGTGAGGACCAAGTTATTCCTTGAGCACTGAGGCATTCAAATGCTTGAAGGACTCTGTCCTGAGCTGTGGGGTAGCTGGAGCTGGCATCCTGCCACTGCCACCGTTCTGTTGGCTGGTAGAAAACAGGGGGTCTGTGTCTTTGGAATCAAACCACAGCCAGACCCATCTCCATACACAGTAATTACTGTCTGACCCGTATGTCTCCTCTGCCATTTACAAAGTGCTTTCTCGTATCTGCCGCATGTATCCTAAGATCTCGAGATGGGTTTTATTCTCCCCCTTTTGAAGATGTGAATATGTTAGGTTATGTGGTAAAAGGACTTCACCAGATGTGATTAAG
>NW_007767131.1:0-570 GCF_000696425.1 Galeopterus variegatus | reverse complement strand
AGTGGTGCAAGGATTCATGGAATCGTGAAGATCTTCGTTCACTACCAAGAACTTAATAGGCAAGTCATCTAGTCTGGTTCCCTTTTCTTCTGTCTCTTTTCCCCAAACTTAGGATACAGGTAGCCTTCCTTAGCATTACGTAGTTTATATAACCTGGCTTCACCTGCTCCCTCGAGTTTCTTAACAGAGCAAGGAATCTTCCCTCAAAGCCTCCTTCCTCACTTTCTCCAACTCCTCCCTGCCCCAACCCCAATCTCTAGAGCCATACTGTCCGATACTGAGGCCAGCAGCCCCTTGTGGCTCTTGCACATTTGAAAGTGGCAGGGCTGAATCGTCCTATGTGTAGGTGTAAAATACTCACAGGGTTCTGAAGGCCAAGTATGAAAAAAAGATGTAAAATATCTTATTAATAATTGTATTCACTATGTGTTGAAATTATAGTAGTTTAGATAGCCTGAGTTCCACAAAATACATTACTCAGGTAAATTGTACCTGTTTCTTACTTTTTAAAAAATGTGGCTACTAGAAAACTTACAATCACGTATGTGGCTCATGCTACATTTCTAGCGG
>NW_007767130.1:5904-6152 GCF_000696425.1 Galeopterus variegatus | reverse complement strand
ATCAGAACCAACATAGCTTTTGAAAACTGTAGTATAATCTATGCTTATGACATTAACTATTAGGGTTCTTGTTTAACTATGGTGAAAGGGACTGCAACTTTACTCCTGTGTTTATCTTATATTGTTTCACTTTCAGAAATGGAGTAGGGGAAGGAGAGGGCATTTTCAAAGAGGTAAAGTTGAGACAGAGATGAAAATATAGTTGTCTAGGTATCTGGGAGGGATTGGTTTCTAGACCTCCCGCCAAA
>NW_007767130.1:0-290 GCF_000696425.1 Galeopterus variegatus | reverse complement strand
TCCCCTCCCTCGCTCGCTCCCTGCCCACTCCCGGGGGGACGCTCCGTGGCGCGGCTTCTTTCACACTTTAGTTGGGAGCCGCGCGCCGCGCTCAGTTACTGGAGAGCTGGCCACGCGCCGCCGCCCCCCGCACGCACGCACGCGGGCCCCGCTTCGGCGGGTTCGGCTTCTACTCCTAGCAGCAGGGAGGAGGGGGAGCCTCGGACACCCTGTGAGGAGGAGGAGGAGAGAGGAAGAGAAGAGGCGAGGAGGACAGGGCGGGGGGCGGGAGGCTCGCCACCTTCAGCCCC
>NW_007767129.1:5738-6152 GCF_000696425.1 Galeopterus variegatus | reverse complement strand
ATATATTAAGAAGAAACTACAGAGAAAAGAAAACAAATATAATTAATAATCGTACATCTAAGATAATATTTATGTTTGATGTGTGCTTTGTCCAATTATTCAACTTTATTTATTTGTATCAGTAGTTACACCTATAAGTCTATTTTCTGTCTTTCAGCAATCAATGGAGAAATAAATAGAAATAAATAGAGAAAAGGTGGATTTATTATTAAATATGTTGAACTCAATATATAGGTTTCTATTGCCTCTCCTCTCCCTCATAAATCTGATAATAATAGTAATAATAATAAACTAATAATTCAAATAAAGTCGCATCATTAAAGACAGGGTAAAAATAGACATTATCTAATATAATTTTTCTATAATTCCAGAAGCATACAAAGGGGGTGAAGAAGTGTGTACTGATACAGCAGA
>NW_007767129.1:3313-4069 GCF_000696425.1 Galeopterus variegatus | reverse complement strand
TAGTAAATGAATGCTGGTCTTGGCTACTGCTCTACTATGCTGGGTTTGACCAAGATTGGCCCAACTTCCCATATGTTCTCATTGCAGGACCCAGGGTGAAGAAACAGTCACTATTGGAGATATGCTGCTCTACAGGTGAAAGGCATAAGCTCAAGGAGAAACATATTCAAACCACACAGTTGTATTTAAAGCTCCTTCTGCGATGTAGATTACAACACCTTCACTCACTGTGCATTATTCAATACAAGTCGCTTTGGAATTATCCTCTCTCTGCCTACAAGGAAGCATGACAAAGAAAAACAGAGAACTAATAATGTTGAACAAATAAAACAATCTGTCATAGACCCATCCATAAAAAGAATTGCAAGTAACTCTTGTAGAAAAACTATTAAAAAAAAATATAGTATTGAATATAATATAGAAGAATGGCTTTTTTTTTTTTTGTCCTTTTTTTGTGAATGGCCACACTGGGCCCAGCCAGTGAGCGCACTGGGGCCATCCCTATATATGATCCGAACCCGCGGCAGGAGTGCTGTTGTGCTCCCAGCGCCACACTCTTCCAAGTGCGCCACAGGGTCAGCCCAGAAGAATGGCTTTTTGAACTCAATTGTAGATAAATACAATCTTAAGCAATTACAAAAAGAAGTTAGAAAAGTAAAATATTTAACTAGTTTATAATTCAGATTAGCTCTTTGTCAAAGGACATTAAGGAAATAAGTAGACCAAAAATCAAATATATTTTCAAGATCTATTAAC
>NW_007767129.1:0-259 GCF_000696425.1 Galeopterus variegatus | reverse complement strand
AAAAAAATACATACAGAAGATAATCTTGCTTTAATGTTTTCAAATATAAAGGCTGCCATATTTTAGATTATTTTCTTCATTTCACAGATATTTTATTGAAGTGAAAATGCTAGAGATCATGGTATTTTGGTATTTTTACAAGGTTTTCAAACATACACTTTCTTTCTTTGTCATAAAAGAAACATTAACATATTGAAAATATATTAAGAAGAAACTACAGAGAAAAGAAAACAAATATAATTAATAATCGTACATCTAA
>NW_007767128.1:0-6152 GCF_000696425.1 Galeopterus variegatus | reverse complement strand
CTTGGTTCCGTGAGGAAGAACATTGGCTCTGAGTGTTATTTGGAGATCAAGGCTTTCTCTATCGTGCATGTCCCAGCTGCATGACTTGCAATTTTGGCTCTGCTCCATCTGCAAAAAAGCTTAGCAATGGTTAAACAATAGACCCAGTTGGAGCTGGTCCCACAGTTACTCTGCTGCTGTGTCCACAAGGGGGCACGTGTATGCAGTGTGAGTCCTGGCTTTCCTCTACACACCCTCAGGTCTCTCTTCCTCCTCCTGAGCGTTTTCCACGTTAGTTGCCACCACCTAAAGCTGCTGCTAGAGTTCAGAGAAACTCACAAGGAAATCAGATGGGACTGGTGCCCATGGGCTGTGGTGAGGGCCAGAGGGCGCTGGGAGGAGCACCGTGGCTGCAGCCTGGCCTTCCACCTCCCACCTCGGCTAGTGGATGCTTGTAGGTCTCCCTCTGCAATTCAGTTGCAAATGTGGGTATTCAGGTTACCTGCACAATTAGCACAAACGTGGTCAATGACCCTTACTAGAGGGAAATTTATAGGCAGGGCCTGGAGGGATTTGAAAACTAAGTGAAAATAATATCAGGTTGAAATATAAGAACTGTTTGCTGAGCTCAGTGGAATTACAGAAATATTTTTTTTTAATTGTGCACTATCTTTTTCTTTTCAGTACTTAGTGTATCTGAGAAATTAGTGCCTCGGGGCACAGGGATGAGGAAACTTACTGCAGCTGACCCTCTTTGTGCAGTCAACAGCCTCTGCCTCGTAACCACACAACCTTCAGCCTGAAAACCTCTCCGGCACTGGTTTGAAATAGACCAAGTGTGACGGAGAGAACAGACACTGCGAAGTCCACAGGAGCAAGAAGCCACAGAATTCAGTGCTGTGTAGCCATTCCAGATGTTTCAGAACTATCTTCCCACCTCTGGCAGGAATACCAGGGCAGATACCATGCTCGGCCTCGGATGATAATTCTTTGTGCACAATTCACCCCACCCAAAGACACTCCATAGCAGGGTCTACTCCATCATTGAACCAACCTCAGCCCCTAAGACCTGCCTTTATATCTAGGAAATTCTGAATGAACATTGATTGACAGGAAGCAAAGTTTCTTCTAAAATTCTGTATTGCTTCTAAAGACTATTCATGGTCTGAGCCATAAAAGATCATGTGGCTTTCAATTTGTATCTTCAAAGTGAATGATAGGGATTGGGGATTAACTAATTATTTATAGTTTCCTCTCTAGGTATAAAAGAAACATGGATCCTACACAAATAATGGTTTTCCTATAAGGAATGGACTCCCCTGTGTCTGGCAAAAGACACAGATTAGATGATTCCTCAAGACCCCTCTAGGCTTCTGAGTCTAAAAAATGGAAAGGAATGAACAAAAACATAAATCACAGTTCAAGTTATTAAGTAAGATCTGAAATGAATTACAAAGAAACCCGAAGCCTTAACAATACTTCAATCACAGTTAAATTAATTTAGACAGAAAAGCAAACAGCAATTCACTCGGTAAAAAGCAATGGGCCCTGAGGCTGGTGTAGGAGAATCAAGAGAACTAACATAAATCCCGCGTCCGTCAATGCCTGTTCACTTAGCACAACCTGACAGCATGCATTTGGTAGTTAGGGAAACAGAAGAGCTAAACTGATAATACCAAAGTTCCAAATGTGCACTGCTGGCTGAATTTACAGTGAGGCGAAAGACCGCCTGCACTGCAGGGACGGAACTCTGCCCTCCAGTCAAAGAGTAAATGGCCCCAGTCAGTGCAAATCTAAAGCAAGTTTAGTCCTCCATATTTTGTAATAGATGTGTTTTGGAACACATCAAACCAAAATAAAGGCAAAGAGAAACTTTTAATAATCAATTTTTATTTTATTAAAAAAAATCAGAAAAAAGCTGTTGACAGGAATGCAAGATAGAAAAGGAGCAGAGAAAAGCATATAAACAGAAAAAATAATCGTATACATTAAGATGTGTATCAGGAATCGTGATCCTCTGTGATCGAGCTCAGTGATATAGACTGTTTAGGAGATAGGCTGTGCTCATGTCTTGTGTTGGCTGGTTGCTATTAGATAGACAACTTTTCAAATAGGAAGACTGGAAACACCTAAGATGGAAAAGACAGAAAGCCAGAATCCAGGAGCAAAGTCACAGCCCAAGGGGTAAGTTCCAGAATACGTGGAGGACAGGTACGGCTGGTGAAAGGGATGGAGGAAAGTCTCCAGCATCTCCTGCCCAGGGACAAATGCCAGACTGGCCACCTAGCAGTAGCATTGCTTCTGGCACCCACACTTCTGCTGGCAACAGCCCTTCCCACAGCCACAGACACAGGAGCTACAGCCACAGGAGCGATAGCGGCAGTAAATTGCTTAAATAGCTATACTGGAAAACACACAATGAACAAGCATTTCTTCTATGTTTTCATCTGGTATACATTTCTTCCCAACCCTCTAACCTTCAGGATTTGTCTGTTTTTATTTACAAGGGCCCATAAACTTCTACTTTAACGTGCCTTAATACTTTTTCATCATATAAACTTGGTGTTCAGGGGGTGGAGCAGTGTATTCAATTTAATAAATAGTTGTTGAATTGTCTTCTCTTATGAAGAAGTGGCTCTGCAGGGCACTGGGAGAACATAACAACAGCTGAAGAGGTGGTAAAAGAATTGTTTAAGCTGGGAAAAGGCATAAAGAGGCTGAAGAAATCGGGACTCAGAGCATCCCAAGATCACCCATAGGACCCTACACCACAATATTTAATCCTAACAATAATGTCTTTCATTGTAGGAGTACAGGAATCCCCATAATCACCCAAAGACTAAACTAGACTCTTATACAAATGCCATCTAATGCATCTAATAGGTTCTTTGCTTTTCCTGAACTTTTTAAACCAAAATTAGAAAAAATAGTATTAGGCAATGATCAGAACTCATCTAAAGTGTATCTGCAGTCAGATTGACCTACATACAGGCAGTCAGCCCACGTTAGCTCTGTGGAGATAGACAACAATTCCAACCCCCAATCAGCCAACCTGTAAAACCCAGGTCACTGGAAACCATGGGGCACTCAAATGTGCAACCCATTAGTCAGTAGCGTAAGTTCCTACATTAAGCCTTGCTCAGATGCATAAACATGCCAGCTAAAAATAAACAGATGCTGCTGTCCTAAATAGAGGATGTTATTTGGTATACCTATCAATTAACTTCCTGCTTATAATTCCATTGTGAAAGATAAACATTTGAGTAAAATCAAAACGAATCAACAAGCTTCTGTTGAACCCTTGTTATGTGCAAGGCAATATGGGTGATACAAATACATGCAGATCTACATTACCCCAAACTAATAAGAGAGGTGAGACAAAATAATTGAGAAAAGTAAGGAAGAAAAAAGATGTGGATAACAGGTCAATAAAATAAGAGCTGTCTCAAAGTTCCAGCTGGTGAAGTTCCAGGTGGATATTAAGACTAAGAAGAGAAGGGACAAATTACTTCCAATTACATAGTGAAGAATGGAAGTCTTTATGAAGAAGGCAGAGGTTGAGGTGGGTTTTGAATGAAAAACAAAACTTGAATAGACAGAGTGGAAAGAGGAGCAGAGGATAGAGGATGCCATCTGGGATCACCCTGCTTGGGCTGATGATCCACCTCCAGAAAAACGTGACCTGATTTTTCTATACCTTAATTTCCTGATGGAAAGAATAATACCTATATCATAGGGTTAATGTGATGATCCACATAAAACACTCAATAAATGCTAACTATTATTAGAATTTCAAGGTAGCTACACATTATAAGGGAAAATAGAAGACTTACTCAGGAAACAGAAAGGAAAGCAATTTGTCTGCAATGGAAAGTTTATTCAAGGGAGTTAGTAGATATTCAAGCTGGAAATAAAAGTTGAGACTAGTTATAAACTTTGGGCCGTGGAGACTTTGATATTTCTCCTGCATATGAGTTCTGCAGCATGGTAAAAAAAAAATTGTGCTTCAGAAAGATGTATCTGACAGTAGCTTGTAGGATAAATTAAAGAAGAAAACCTAGGGACAGGCTATCGGTAGAGAATTTCATCCCCATTAAAAATTCTCAAACGCAATCAGTCTTCCTGAAATTCTTGTTCATCCTAATACGTTACACTAATGAGTACAATAAAGACAATTCTCCAAAGCGACTACAGCAGATGGTGGAAGCCGAGGCTGACCGCGTGCCCTGTCACTCCCTGCAGACAGAACAGCAAACTGTGTGTCGTGCACCTCTTTGCCAGGCGATGTGCTGAGCACTGGGCTCAGAGAGGAGTGGGAGGGTGATCGGCAGAGCGACTGAGATAGAGTTTCTGCTCTTGTGCTTTGGTTGAGAGGAAACCAAGCACATGCTCGCAGTCCAATGTCAAAGGGTTTCGTTAGAGATATGTGCGGGGACATGGGTCCCTGGAGAGAGCAATCACGAGGTCCCATCTCTAGGGGGAAATGCGATCTGAGCCAAATCCTGAAGAACAAGGAGAGAGCCTAGTGAAAGAGCTCAGGTACCCGACATGTTCCTGCCAAGACTAGGGTCCACCCGTACACTGGAGCACAAAGAATGTGTTCCCCCAATGGACAAGAAAATCAAATGTATATTGCACGTACAGATGCTCCTTGACTTAAGATGGGGTAACATCTTGATAATTGCCCTGTTGATGTGCATTTAATACACCTAAACAACTGGGCATCGTAGCCTAGCCTACTTTAAACGTGCTCCAAACACTTTCATTAGCCTACAACGGGGCAAAATCATCCAACACAAAACCTATTTTATAATGAAGTGCTGAATATCTCATGCAATTTATTGATTACTGAAGGTGAAAATAGATAGTGATCGTGTGGCTGCTGCTGCCTGGCACTGAGAGGGAATATCCTACTGCATATCGCTAGCCTGGAAAAGATCAAAATTCAAAATTTTAAGTATGATTTCTACTGAATGAGTATCGCTTTTGTAAAGTCACCTTTTAGAAGTCGAGGAATCGGGGGGGAGGGGAGGGAGGGAGGAGGGAGGGAGGTGTCGGTGATGGGCCATAATAATCATATACATTGTATATTGACAAAATAAAAATTTAACGAAAAAAAAAAAAGAAGAAGTCGAGGAATCGAAGTCAAATCATCATAAATCAGGGACCATCTGTACTTCTTCCATAATGTTTAAATCTTTTCTCTGATTCTCTTAAATGGTTCTCTGCACCAATACAAGTATTTTTTTTAGCTCTTATAATGTTCCAGGCACAATTCTAAGTAATTACATGCATTATGTGATTTAGTTCTTGAAATAACCTTCTGAAGAATATATTGTTAATATTCCCATTTTACAGGTGAAGAAAAAGGAAGATCCTGGGACATTACTTGTCCAAGATCACAAAGAAATCGGGGACTTGAAAAACAAGCCCACCCTCTTAACCACTGTGCACACTGAACTCTTATCTTCTTTTTTTTTTTTTTTCAATCACAACCAGCTTTATTGCTTAGTATACATGACTTTTGATTTGGGGGAATTGTTTAAAGCACAGATTAGTTATATTCTTTTTTTTGTCAATATACAATGTAGTTAGTTATTGTGTCCCATCACCAAAACCTCCCTCCCTCCTCCCTCTCCCCCCTCCCACCCAAATGAGAACTCTTATCTTCTAAGGTCAATGTCCAGATAAGGGGCTAACACACTAAAGTCCATTTTTGGCCTGTCACCTGTTTTTGTAAATAATATTTTATCACAACGCAGCCACTCGTGCATTGAAGTGTTGTCCAGGGCTATTTCAAATAAAATTGGCTGAGTTGAGAAGCTGCAACAGACCACATGGTCTGCAAAGCCAAAAATACTTACATCTGGCCCTTTACAGAAAACTTTGCCAAACCCTGGTCTAAATGATGCAGTACGTCCAGTCAAAAAGGGATTTTTGAGTGCCAGCAAACTGCTTTGTGCAGCTCACACACCATTGTGAGCTGTAATGCAACACGAGCCTGACATTCCTCTTAACTTTCACAGCTGACTTCCCTTGTACTTGGAATGTTTTGTTCCCATAGCTGGTGTTAGGATGATTTTCCTATTTATTGACATGTCTAGTTTTTTTTTTGTTGTTGTTGTTGTTGTTAGCTGGCCAGTGTGGGGATCCAAACCCTGCACCTTGGTGTT
>NW_007767127.1:5929-6152 GCF_000696425.1 Galeopterus variegatus | reverse complement strand
TCTGAGAGGCATTTATTGTAGACTGAGATAAATTAAGTGGCCATTCTAAAGCCTTTATTTCATATTATTACTAAGGGAAGTAAAAGGGTAATGGGAAGAAAGTATTATAGCAACAGTATTGAGAAAATTATTTGAAAACATTCAACGTGATATAATCTTTATAGCCTCTCAAAACCAATAAAACAGATCTTTCAATATTCTTAAGATCAAAAGGTTCAAGAGG
>NW_007767127.1:0-445 GCF_000696425.1 Galeopterus variegatus | reverse complement strand
TTTTCACCCCCCCCCCCCCCCCCCATTTTCCAGAAGCAGAGAGACCTGCTCATTTATTTTTTTCTCCTAGAGACTACACCTCCTGTTTCCTGCAGGGGTAGTCACCTGACTGAGTGGTGGCAGATAAGAACTATTAGCTACTTCTAACACTTTTAACCCCCAGTTTTCAGCTTCTCACTTTCTGCATCACCTAGTGCCTCCCTTAGTTGAGTTTTTCCAGAATTTTGCAGAGCAAATTCACTTACTTCTCAATGGCACACTCTTGGGTGGGCATTCAGTCCTGACTGTTCTACTCTAAGTCTTTCTCATTGTCTTGTGAGACAACGGTTTCGGAGAGGAAGAAGAGGCGAAAAGGTCTTTACTTCTGAAAGTAACCTGAGACCCTCTGAGAGGCATTTATTGTAGACTGAGATAAATTAAGTGGCCATTCTAAAGCCTTTATTTC
>NW_007767126.1:5734-6152 GCF_000696425.1 Galeopterus variegatus | reverse complement strand
TACTGATTCTGCATTTCGTGTGCCCTGGTTCGCTGCTTCCTGGGACGAGCTGCTCTACGGAACTCAGGACTGCAGACAGAGTCAAGATAACCCCGATTTGTCTCAGCCTCTCCGGACACCCCTGGGTTGGGTCGTGTGACCAGCATTCCTGACCTGCTGGCTTCAGGCAGCTCCTTAGCCTCAGGCTCCGCTGGCCTCCCTGCTCCACAGTTTCACCCCCGCCTCCTTGCAGGTCCAGGACGGGTTCGATTGGGCTCAGTTTCCTCCAGGGCTTGCTATTTGCAGAGGCACATCTAACCTACACACCAGTGCCTGGAGACGGGTTTACCTTTCCACTTGTGTAATAGGAGCCCGAGGTTGACACCATCACAATCAGACCACTTTTTCCACGAGAATCCCTGGTCACACTGGGCTCCTC
>NW_007767126.1:0-799 GCF_000696425.1 Galeopterus variegatus | reverse complement strand
TGCATTTGTGTACACATGAGCGACTGTAGGCATATGCGTGCATGCATGTGAGCATGTGCATGTGAGTGTGTATGCACACATGTGATCATATGCACAAATAAGTGAGCTTGTGCATGTCCTGATTAATTGGAAATTTCAGTTGTGCTGAGTGGGGGTCATTTTCCTCCCCCTTCGCTGGCTGCAGGAACAGCCTGTCCTTTCCCCAGTCCCCCAGGTCTGGGCTCCGAGTCTGTCCCTCTGGCATTGTCCCTGCTAATGCCACACAGCCAGACTGGGGCCAGGGGAAAGATGGGGCTTCAATGGTGCCTGTCGCACAGTCCTGCACAACAGGCTAAGGCACCGGGGGCTTTCGGGGTTTGCTCTGCCTTTGGAGGTAAGCCAGTCAGCTGGAGCCAAAGTGACAACAGGACTTCCTATCTCACTTCCCATCTGTGGTTGTAAGAAAACCCACCTCCTGCCAGCCCGGGGCCAGCTCCACGTTGCCTGCTATGCTGCCAATGCTGGGTGAACTCATGGTCGCGGGCCAGAGGAGGCTGTGCTGGCCATGAAGGGACCCGGGTGTGGAGGGAGCAGAGGGCATGCATGGCTGCCTACAGGGAACGCACTGCGGGCATGCAGGCCCCATGCCGCCCACTGACTGGAGAGAAGACCCCAGAAACGCTGACCCAGAAGCTCCTACACACGAACTCATCTGGGATTAACCAAAACCACGATTCCATCCAAAAACGAGTCACTGCCTACTGATTCTGCATTTCGTGTGCCCTGGTTCGCTGCTTCCTGGGACGAGCTGCTCTACGGA
>NW_007767125.1:5930-6152 GCF_000696425.1 Galeopterus variegatus | reverse complement strand
AGATGAGTCATCATAAGTTCTAGATGATAACTCTTGGGGAGACAAGGATTTTGGGGTGAGAAGCACCCTGAGAGCGCCCCAGAAAAAAAAAAGAGTAAGACATTATTCTTTGTAATTTTGATGTATTATTTTGTAATTTGTAATTTCCTGCACAGATAAAACTTGACTATGCTATCGGGATTGATTTTCACACATCTTGCAAAAGGAATCATATTACTACAT
>NW_007767125.1:2359-3054 GCF_000696425.1 Galeopterus variegatus | reverse complement strand
TTTTATGTTCTTTCAAAAAGTCCTTTCAGCTGTCAAGAGAGGTTTAAAATTATATCTCTTTTACATACTATAATCAGAAAACAGAGCTTATCTTATATTGAAATAGCAGTTCTTCAAGAGAACACAAATAATGACACCCTATGATAAGCCTATCTTTGAAGGGCAAGTTCTCACAGGCCAAATCATAGGGACACCAAGTCCTCAATCATATACATCTGCAGTTGCTTTCAGAATACCTGACTTCAAAATAATCTTAAAAAGTATACTATTTTATTATGGTTATCAATTGTAAAATGTTTCTCACAAAATCCAATTTGCTAAATGACAATAAAATAAATTTTTAATTATAACTTCTAATTATTTTATATATGTTCNAAACTGTGACCTTCTGGCTAATAAACGATACTTGATCAGAATACTGTCTTGTCTCCATTTCTCGGGTCTCTTGTTTCATCCAATTCCCACTCCCCCGCTCTAGAGTCTGCATTGAATATCCCACAGGCCGGGACAAATCATAAAACAATTTAATTGTAAAAGTGTTAATTCTAATAAAAGACTCAAAAACTCATGGAAAAATTACTAATTTCCTCTTACAGCAGTTAGGATTATAAATAAAATTAGATATGTGGTTACCCAGAACATGAACATAAGGGTTTTATGTTCTTTCAAAAAGTCCTTTCAGCTGTCAAGAGAGG
>NW_007767125.1:0-213 GCF_000696425.1 Galeopterus variegatus | reverse complement strand
AGTTCAGATGAGGTAATTTGACCAATGATCACCATCTCACTAAGATCTTCCATGTCTCTATAATTGATGAGGTTTGGATGTGTTGTCCCCTCCAAAACTCATGTGGAAATTTAATCCCCTATGTGGCAGTGTTGAAAACTGATTGAGTCATGGGGGCAGATCTCTCGAAAATGGATTAATGCTCTCTCTGGGGGAGGGGGATTTAATGAGTGA
>NW_007767124.1:5907-6152 GCF_000696425.1 Galeopterus variegatus | reverse complement strand
CTGTAGAGATTTATTTACATTCCAAAGGATTAGAGTAAGAACTCAGGATCCTTCCCATTTTGTTTCCAAGCAGACTTTCTCAGGCAGGGAGGGGGATAGCATGTAAGAACATAAATTCATTTTTTCAGGGTTCCTCACTTAAAATACAGACTCCTGTGTGTAGGGCTTTAATCTATCTGGCTGTCATCATTTGCTGTAAAAAAAATAAATAAATAATAACAATAATAATAATAATAATAATAATA
>NW_007767124.1:0-402 GCF_000696425.1 Galeopterus variegatus | reverse complement strand
TTCTCACTTATTGGTGGGAGATAAAAATAAATAAATTCACACACACACACACACACACAAAAAAAAAAACTGGGAGGGGGGGAGAAGACACAACAATTACAATTCCTTGAAGTTGATACAACAAGCCAACAGAAAGGACGTTGTTGGGTGGGAAGGGGGAGAGGGAGGAGGGAGGGAGGTTTCGGTAATGGGCCACAATAATCAACCACATTGTACATCGACAAAATAAAATTTTTAAAAAAAGGAAGTTAATTTGTGACTGATTTAGATAGTAAGAGAACTCCAAAGAGAGAAAGATATCCCTGGGTTGTAATGCTAGAGACCCTCATCTTATCTTTCCGCTGTAGAGATTTATTTACATTCCAAAGGATTAGAGTAAGAACTCAGGATCCTTCCCATTTT
>NW_007767123.1:5578-6152 GCF_000696425.1 Galeopterus variegatus | reverse complement strand
GACATGGGGTCGCCTGCTGAGTCCCTAGCTCCACACAGCCTCCCTCCCCCGCTCTCTTTGTTTCACCCCCTTCTCCACAACTGGCTTCTTCCTTCCCCATCTCTACCCATCTACCTGTCCCCGAGAATTAAGTTACCAACATTTTCCATGCTTGCTTCACCTATATTTGGATGAAGTAATTTTAAGAAAATTATAGACGACATGACGTTTCACCCCCGAGCACTTTATAGCTTGCATCTCTAAAAACGAAGGCCTTTACATAACCACAAGTTTGTTATCCCCACTAGCAAACTGACAGTAACTCCTTTATATCATCCAACACCCAGTCTATATTCAAATTTCCCCAGTTGTCTTAGAATATTTTCTGCAGTTCCTGAGCCAGGATCCAAACAAGGCCCACATAATTTGTTTTGGTTTCTTCTCTTTTAGAATAGCCCCCTCTTGCTTTTTTTTTTTTCTTTCTCTTTTTTCATGACATTTTTAACAGTCTTACAAAATGTGTCCTCCTAGATTTGTCTCATCGTTTTCCTTGTGATGTTGCTTAACTTGTTCCTCTATTCCCTGTATTTCCAAT
>NW_007767123.1:0-254 GCF_000696425.1 Galeopterus variegatus | reverse complement strand
TCTCTTGGGAGAGTGTGGTGCTGACAACACCAAGTCAAGGGTCAAGATCCTCTTACCGGTCATCTTTAAAAAAATTTAAATTTAAATTTAAAAAATCTGATTTTTATGCTATTTTAAAGATAAGAAACGAAGAATAAGAATAAATGGGTTTACTTGTCTACATTGAAAGTATAAACAATGGGAACCTCCAGGAATCAGTGTGGAAAAGTGCCCGATCCTTGACATTTTATAAATGGTCAGGGGCAGGAAATGGA
>NW_007767122.1:5696-6152 GCF_000696425.1 Galeopterus variegatus | reverse complement strand
TCTAATTAAATGGTTCCTAGATTCCTTATCAAGAATAAGTGGAGCTCCTGGAGTGAGAGCTAGAAGGTAGGGCTCTGAGAGGCAACTGGACTCCCAACGCCCTGCAATCAGAACAGACGGCCAACTGGAGAGGTCTGGTGCTAGTCCCCCCACACAAAAAGAGACCAAAACAACAAACAAATATATTTCGACTGAAACGACTGAGGAAATACGCTGCAGGGCACCAGGAGTGCAACACGATCCTTGTGAAGCAGGAAGGCAGGAAGGGCACCATAGAGAGCACAGCAGGGCATCCAGTCTCTGCCCTGCCGAAAGGACTGGCTCAGAATCGGGTGAAGAGAAGGTAAGCTGGAAAATACCCCAGTCTCCACTGTTGCCGCAAATGTCAGTGATCCCTGTCACAAGAGAGTCCACCAGTCTTTCAGGACCCAGGACCAGCTGGAGAGTAGCCAGGAG
>NW_007767122.1:0-958 GCF_000696425.1 Galeopterus variegatus | reverse complement strand
AAAAAAAAAAACATATATTTACTTATTCTTCATTGATTGTGGGTTCTAATCAATACACACTTCAAATCAATAATTCATTTCGTGGCCTAGTGCTATCACCCTCTCAAGTAGCCACAGCTATAAATTCACCAGGATGAGTAGGCCAGTTAAACAGACTACAAATGGGATGTTCTGGTGGCGGCATAAATCCAGAAGATGAACCAAGTCCTCAAGACGGAAAGTGTTTGACTTTATAAGAACTTAATCTTGCTCTCTTATATTTAACAATGGTGCTTGCGGGAGAAATGCCAGCTACTCTAAATGGAAAGTTCATTGATTGAATCTAACCTCAAAGTTTAAAAATACATAACATCAAGATAAAAACTTTAGTCAGGCCTAAACCAAAGACCATTTAAAACTCAATTTAGTACTTAATAAGTATTTATGGGTGATTAAGAGAATAAAATTGCTATTCCCATAATATGATATTTTATCATCCAGGTTTCCCACAGCCAATTACTACTTATTCTCCAAAATAGCATGGCACATATGTACTAGCACATTACAGATGGAGAAGGGTGTGGACCCAGTGCTCTTGACTAAGGTATATTACACATCCCACTAAAAGCTGAATACTTGAAGTGCATATATCTTGAAATATGTGCTGAACCCTACTACCTACATAATTATAACATCATTTGTGCCACCACATTTGTACTGACTTAAACAAAAATCACTTCCAAAGAACATTTAAACACTAAGTCCCCTTCCCCTTATTCTGGATTCTCTCTTTCTATCTTAACAAAGGAATTCATTCACACCTAGAAACTGGTCAAGCTGCATAGATGATTATAGATCTTTGATAGGTCCCTTTTCACTAAGCTGAGATATAAAATGAAGTCACATTTCTTTAACTATTCTAATTAAATGGTTCCTAGATTCCTTATCAAGAATAAGTGGAGCTCCTGGAGTGAGAGCT
>NW_007767121.1:5764-6152 GCF_000696425.1 Galeopterus variegatus | reverse complement strand
AGCAAAGACTGCAGGTGTCTGCGGTATTGAGGGGGCAGCTGGCATCCCCTCGCTTCACCCCGTGGTGAAACATCCCTCCTGTTTCTGAGCAGATCCCAGCTGGGGGATGGGGTGGTGGAGACAAGGTGTTTCCTTTCCTTCCTTATGCCACCATTCTGGCTTTCTGGGCTCTACAGGATTTCTGCTGCTTCTTTGCTGTTCTCCAGTGCAAGTTATTTTGTTTGAAATGTAGTTGTTTGTTTATTTATTTATTATTATTATTGTGTTTGGGGTGGAGGGGGAAGGGCACTATGGCTTCTACTTGGCCATCTTCCTGATATCGCCTACGGTTAATATAACAATTCTGGTTTAAAATATAGCTGTCTCTCCTCACTTTGAGAAACTAGGA
>NW_007767121.1:0-200 GCF_000696425.1 Galeopterus variegatus | reverse complement strand
CCAGTGGCTGCCATTCTAGGATGGCGCTGTGCGGTAAGAAGCGTGTCATGGGTGGTGTGACACAAATGTCTGCTTTACTGGACACAGGGAGCTCCCTCAGCTGGGCTCAGAGCCTGTGAGGACTGCAGTAGTGTCCACAAGCAAAGACTGCAGGTGTCTGCGGTATTGAGGGGGCAGCTGGCATCCCCTCGCTTCACCCC
>NW_007767120.1:5646-6152 GCF_000696425.1 Galeopterus variegatus | reverse complement strand
CTTAGCTTAAGCCCCACAAATATCAGGAGTGGACCTATGAAAAAGACACAATCCCTGCCCCCAACAATCTCCCAGAACTCATTCATTTATTTAACAACATATATTGAGTGACTCTAATAGGCTATTGGAGAACTTCCAGTGAGCAAGAGCAGACTGTCCTCAAGCAGCTTACAATGTGATGATTTTATGAATCAATCAAACCAGCACAGACAACAATGGTCTATTTCTTTCTGGGATCATGTCCTGGGTAGACACAGGTGCACCACGCCACCCCATGCCCCCTTCTAGAAAGGCCTCGTTGCTCTGACTTTTGGGTATGCTGTCAGCAGACAGTCTCAAAATAAGACTGGCCCCAGTCTTGTTTAGTCTCTAGAAAAAAGCAAAAACAAGCAAAAAACAGGCTCTGCAAGCAAGCATCCAATCCTGGTCCATCTCCCACAGGCCAGCGTCTCTTTCTGCTTCTCTGCATCGGGAGGGAAAGGAAAAGACCCCCTCGGCCCTGGGGG
>NW_007767120.1:0-263 GCF_000696425.1 Galeopterus variegatus | reverse complement strand
CATTTACAACTCAATGATATTTTCAACTTACGATGGGTTTATCAGGACATAACCCCATTGTAAGTCAAGGAGCATCTGTATACATAGGTGTCCTCCTGGTCCTGTTTCTCTGAAAACCCTAACTAATACAGCCGGCATTCTCTTTCCATATTCCAGGGAATACTGGGAGGCCTAGGATGTCTGATGAGAAAACCACACAAAGGCCCTTGACCTCACTAATAAATCAAGAAAACAAATTAATGAACATCTCCCCAGGAAGCTGT
>NW_007767119.1:3197-6152 GCF_000696425.1 Galeopterus variegatus | reverse complement strand
TAACGATAAAAAGACAGTAAGACACACAGACAGACACAGAGACAGACAGACTGAAAGACACACTGGCAGAAAGACACAGAGGCTGACAGACACACACACAGACAGACACACACACAGACAGAAAGACAGAATCAGAAAGATACAAAGACAGAAAGACAGCCAAACAGAAAACACATTGTCATATAGACACACAGTCTGACAGACACACAAACAGACAGATGCACAGACAGATGCTCGGACAGAAAGACACACAGACAGACAAAAGTACAAACAGACACACAGACAGACAGACAGACACACCCACAGAGAGAGTCACAGACAGACACACTAACAGACAGACACAGACAGAATGACACACACACAGACACACAGACAAAAATACAAACAGACAGACAGACACACAAACAGACATACACAGATAGAAAGACACATAGACAGACACACAGACAGAAAGATGCACAGACAGATAGATACAGACAGAAAGACAGACAGAACGACAAACCGACCGAAAGACACAGAGACTGACAGACACACACACAGACAGACACACACACCGAGAGACACACAGGAAGACACACATACACAGACACCCAGACAAAAAGACAAACAGACAGACACACAGACAGACAGACTCACCAACAGAAAGACACACACACAGACACACAGACACACGGACAGAAAGACACAAACAAAAAGACATAAAGACAGAAGGACACCCAGAGAGAAACCACATTGTCATATAGACACATGGTCAGTAAGACGCACAGACAGACACACAAACACAGAGATACACAGAGAGATGGATGGTCGACACACAGACAGAAAGACACAAAGACAGAAAGACCCCCAGACAGAAAAAACATTGGCATATACAGACCATCAGACAGACAAACAGACAGACACACAAACAGACAGACGCACAGACAGAAAGATTAAAAGACAGTAAGACCCACAGACAGACACAGTGACAGTCCGACACACAGGCAGACAAACACGCACACAGAAACAGACAGAGATATAGAGACACTGACAGACAGACCAACAGAAAGACACACTGAGAGAAAGACACAGAGACTGACAGACTCACACACACAGACACACGGACACACAGACAGAAAGACACAAAGACAGAAAGACCCCCAGACAGAAAAAACATTGGCATATACAGACCATCAGACAGACAAACAGACAGACACACAAACAGACAGACGCACAGACAGAAAGATTAAAAGACAGTAAGACCCACAGACAGACACAGTGACAGTCCGACACACAGGCAGACAAACACGCACACAGAAACAGACAGAGATATAGAGACACTGACAGACAGACCAACAGAAAGACACACTGAGAGAAAGACACAGAGACTGACAGACTCACACACACAGACACACGGACACACAGACAGAAAGACACAAAGACAGAAAGACCCCCAGACAGAAAAAACATTGGCATATACAGACCATCAGACAGACAAACAGACAGACACACAAACAGACAGACGCACAGACAGAAAGATTAAAAGACAGTAAGACCCACAGACAGACACAGTGACAGTCCGACACACAGGCAGACAAACACGCACACAGAAACAGACAGAGATATAGAGACACTGACAGACAGACCAACAGAAAGACACACTGAGAGAAAGACACAGAGACTGACAGACTCACACACACAGACACACGGACACACAGACAGAAAGACACAAAGACAGAAAGACCCCCAGACAGAAAAAACATTGGCATATACAGACCATCAGACAGACAAACAGACAGACACACAAACAGACAGACGCACAGACAGAAAGATTAAAAGACAGTAAGACCCACAGACAGACACAGTGACAGTCCGACACACAGGCAGACAAACACGCACACAGAAACAGACAGAGATATAGAGACACTGACAGACAGACCAACAGAAAGACACACTGAGAGAAAGACACAGAGACTGACAGACTCACACACACAGACACACGGACACACAGACAGAAAGACACAAAGACAGAAAGACCCCCAGACAGAAAAAACATTGGCATATACAGACCATCAGACAGACAAACAGACAGACACACAAACAGACAGACGCACAGACAGAAAGATTAAAAGACAGTAAGACCCACAGACAGACACAGTGACAGTCCGACACACAGGCAGACAAACACGCACACAGAAACAGACAGAGATATAGAGACACTGACAGACAGACCAACAGAAAGACACACTGAGAGAAAGACACAGAGACTGACAGACTCACACACACAGACACACGGACACACAGACAGAAAGACACAAAGACAGAAAGACCCCCAGACAGAAAAAACATTGGCATATACAGACCATCAGACAGACAAACAGACAGACACACAAACAGACAGACGCACAGACAGAAAGATTAAAAGACAGTAAGACCCACAGACAGACACAGTGACAGTCCGACACACAGGCAGACAAACACGCACACAGAAACAGACAGAGATATAGAGACACTGACAGACAGACCAACAGAAAGACACACTGAGAGAAAGACACAGAGACTGACAGACTCACACACACAGACTCACAAGGACACAAACAGAAAGACACAAAGACAGAAAGACCCCCAGACAGAAAAAACATTGGCATATACAGACCATCAGACAGACAAACAGACAGACACACAAACAGACAGACGCACAGACAGAAAGATTAAAAGACAGTAAGACCCACAGACAGACACAGTGACAGTCCGACACACAGGCAGACAAACACGCACACAGAAACAGACAGAGATATAGAGACACTGACAGACAGACAAACAGAAAGACACACTGAGAGAAAGACACAGAGACTGACAGACTCACACACACAGACACACGGACACACAGACAGAAAGACACAAAGACAGAAAGACACAAAGACTGACAGACTCACACACACAGACACACGGACACACAGACAGAAAGACACAAAG
>NW_007767119.1:0-2686 GCF_000696425.1 Galeopterus variegatus | reverse complement strand
GCAAGGACAGAAAGACACACTGACACACACACCAAGAGACAGACACACATACAGACAGACACACATACAGACAGACACAGAGACACACTCACACACATAGAAAGAGACAGAAAGACAAACAGTCAGACACACAGACAGACTCAATGTCATACAGACACGCAGACAGAAAGACACAAACAGATAGAAACAAAGACAGAAAGACACTCAGACACAAAACACATTGTCATATAGACGCACGGTCAGACAGACACAGAGACAGACACAGAAACATATGGACACACAGACAGACTCACGGACAGAAAGACACTTAGATTAGACACAGAGACTGACAGACACACACACAGACAGACACACAAGAAGACACGTATACACAGACACCCAGAAAAACAGTCAGACTGACTCACAGACAGAAAGAGACACACACGGACACACAGACAGAAAGACACCAACAGAATGACACAAAGACATAAAGAGACCCAGACAGAAAATACATTGTCATATACACACCGTCATACAGACACACAAACAGACAGATGCACAGACAGACGCACCGACAGAAATACACACAGACAGACACACAGTCAGAAAGATAAAAAGACAGTAAGACACACAGACAGACACAGAGACAAACAGACACACTGGCAGACAGGCAGAAACACAGAAACAGACAGACACACAGACAGATAGAGACACAGAGAGACAGACTGAAAGACACACGGACAGATAGACACAGAGACTGACAGACACACACACAGACAGACACACAAGAAGACACGTATACACAGACACCCAGAAAAACAGTCAGACTGACTCACAGACAGAAAGAGACACACACGGACACACAGACAGAAAGACACCAACAGAATGACACAAAGACATAAAGAGACCCAGACAGAAAATACATTGTCATATACACACCGTCATACAGACACACAAACAGACAGATGCACAGACAGACGCACCGACAGAAATACACACAGACAGACACACAGTCAGAAAGATAAAAAGACAGTAAGACACACAGACAGACACAGAGACAAACAGACACACTGGCAGACAGGCAGAAACACAGAAACAGACAGACACACAGACAGATAGAGACACAGAGAGACAGACTGAAAGACACACGGACAGATAGACACAGAGACTGACAGACACACACACAGACAGACACACAAGAAGACACGTATACACAGACACCCAGAAAAACAGTCAGACTGACTCACAGACAGAAAGAGACACACACGGACACACAGACAGAAAGACACCAACAGAATGACACAAAGACATAAAGAGACCCAGACAGAAAATACATTGTCATATACACACCGTCATACAGACACACAAACAGACAGATGCACAGACAGACGCACCGACAGAAATACACACAGACAGACACACAGTCAGAAAGATAAAAAGACAGTAAGACACACAGACAGACACAGAGACAAACAGACACACTGGCAGACAGGCAGAAACACAGAAACAGACAGACACACAGACAGATAGAGACACAGAGAGACAGACTGAAAGACACACGGACAGATAGACACAGAGACTGACAGACACACACACAGACAGACACACAAGAAGACACGTATACACAGACACCCAGAAAAACAGTCAGACTGACTCACAGACAGAAAGAGACACACACGGACACACAGACAGAAAGACACCAACAGAATGACACAAAGACATAAAGAGACCCAGACAGAAAATACATTGTCATATACACACCGTCATACAGACACACAAACAGACAGATGCACAGACAGACGCACCGACAGAAATACACACAGACAGACACACAGTCAGAAAGATAAAAAGACAGTAAGACACACAGACAGACACAGAGACAAACAGACACACTGGCAGACAGGCAGAAACACAGAAACAGACAGACACACAGACAGATAGAGACACAGAGAGACAGACTGAAAGACACACGGACAGATAGACACAGAGACTGACAGACACACACACAGACAGACACACAAGAAGACACGTATACACAGACACCCAGAAAAACAGTCAGACTGACTCACAGACAGAAAGAGACACACACGGACACACAGACAGAAAGACACCAACAGAATGACACAAAGACATAAAGAGACCCAGACAGAAAATACATTGTCATATACACACCGTCATACAGACACACAAACAGACAGATGCACAGACAGACGCACCGACAGAAATACACACAGACAGACACACAGACAGAAAGATAAAAAGACAGTAAGACACACAGACAGACACAGAGACAAACAGACACACTGGCAGACAGGCAGAAACACAGAAAGAGACAGACACACAGACAGATAGAGACACAGACAGACAGACAGACAGACAGACAGAAAGACACAGAGACTGACAGACAAACACACAGACAGACACACACACACAAACAGAAAGACACAAAGACAGAAAGACACCCAAACAGAAAACATATTGTCATACAGACACACGGTCAGACAGACACACAACCAGACAGATGCACAGACAGATAGAGACACAGACAGACGGACAGACTGAAAGACACACTGGGAGAAAGACACAGAGACTGACAGACACACAGACACAGACAGCCAAAGACAGACACACAGACAGAAAGACATCCACAGATAGACAGACACACACAGAGACAGACGCATGGACAGAAAGGCACACATACAGACAC
>NW_007767118.1:5762-6152 GCF_000696425.1 Galeopterus variegatus | reverse complement strand
CAACTCAAAATGGATCAAGGATTTAAATATACACCCTGAAACAATAAAACTTATCAAAGAATACATAGGAGAAACACTTCAGCAAATAGGATTGGACACAGACTTCATGAATATGATCCCAAAAGCACGGGCAACCAAAGGAAAAATAAACAAATGGGATTATATCAAACTAAAGAGCTTCTGCACAGCAAAAGAAACAATTAACAGAGCTAAAAGACAACCAACAGAGTGGGAGAAAATATTTGCAAAATATACATTTGACAAAGATTAATATCCAGAATATACAAGGAACTCAAACAAGTTTACAAGAAAAAGCAAGTAATCCAATTAAAAAATGGGCAAAAGAGCTAAATAGACAATTCTCTAAGGAAGATATACAAATGGCCAACA
>NW_007767118.1:0-408 GCF_000696425.1 Galeopterus variegatus | reverse complement strand
AAAACAGACACACTGTTCAATGGAATAGAATAGAGAGTCCAGAAGTCAACCCACACACCTACAGCCATCTGATCTTTCACAAAGGCACCAAGCCTATACAGTGGGGAAAAGACTGCCTCTTTAGCAAATGGTCAGAGACTGCCTCTTCAGCAAATAGTGCTGGGATAACTGGATATCCATATGCAGGAGAATGAAACTATGGCCATACCTCTCACCATATACTAAAATCAACTGAAAATTGATTAAAGCATTAAATATACACTCTGAAAAAATAAAACTTCTTAAAGAAACATAGGAGAAACACTTCAGGAAATAGGACTGGACACAGACTTTATGAATATGATGCAAAAAGCACGGGCAACCAAAGGAAAAATAATCAAATGGGATTATATCAAACTAAAGAGCTTC
>NW_007767117.1:11754-11989 GCF_000696425.1 Galeopterus variegatus | reverse complement strand
TTGAAGATACTAAAATATTTGGGAACCTAATCTTTCAGTTACTACACTTTATTCACTTTTTAAAATTATACTTCTCTGTAGCCCAATTTTCTTGTTAGGGCAATAAGAATAATTTTATATCCATCTAGTAGGGCACATAGTTCTAGTATAAATATCCTGAGCAGATTTTCTGGAACATGGTATGTTAACATTCTCATCTTCAGCATTAGCATCAAATTACAATGCAAATAACAAT
>NW_007767117.1:5653-6152 GCF_000696425.1 Galeopterus variegatus | reverse complement strand
CACATGGAACAAAAAGAGACACCAGATAGTCAAAGCAATCCTGAGGCAAAAATAAATAAATAAATAAAGCCACAGGCATAAAACTACCTGACTTCAAATTATGTTCAAAGCTATAATAACCAAAACAGCATGGTACCAGGATAAGATCAGACACTCAGAGCAGTGGAACAGAATAGAGAACCTAAAAATCAGCCCACATACTTACAGCCAACTCATTTTCAATGCGGGCATCAAAAAACATACACTGGGGAAAAGATTGCCTTTTTGTTAAATAGTGTTGGGAAAACCGAACAATACGTAGAAGAATGAAACTAGACCCGTACCTTTCACCATATACCAAAATCAACTCCAAATGGATTAAAGACTGAAATATAAGACCTGAAGCTATAAAAGTACTAAAAAGAAAACATAGGTGGAACCTTTCATGAAGTAGGATTGGGCAAAGACTTTATGAATATGACCTCAAAAAACACAGACAACAAAAGGAAAAATAAACAAA
>NW_007767117.1:0-397 GCF_000696425.1 Galeopterus variegatus | reverse complement strand
GAGAAAGATTCTAAACAATCACAAAATATGCATTAAAAATAAACATTATGGAGCCAGCCCCGTGGTTCACTTGGGAGAGTACAGCGCTGGTAGCTGCGGGTTAGGATCCTGTATAGGGATGGCTGGTGCACTCACTGGCTGAGCATGGTGCAGACAACACTGAGCCAGGGGTTATGATTTACTTACCGGTCAAAAAAAAATGACATTATGAAAAATGTCCATACTACTCAAAGCAGTCTACAAATTTAACACAATCACCATGAAAATAGCAAAGGCATTTCTCACAGAATAGAAAACAAAACAAAACAAAACAAAACAGAAAACAATACTAATATCCACATGGAACAAAAAGAGACACCAGATAGTCAAAGCAATCCTGAGGCAAAAATAAATAAAT
>NW_007767116.1:5675-6152 GCF_000696425.1 Galeopterus variegatus | reverse complement strand
AACAGTAAAAGAAAATAAGGCAAGAAGGTAGAAATATTACACATGAAACCAACATTTATATTAGAAAAAGATGCACTTCTGTATGTCACTCTGAGTATAAAGTTATATACTGACAGGAAATAGAAGATTAAAATATTATCACTCAAAAGAGAAGTCAAAATAAGACCCAGGTAAAAATATAAACAGAATCGACTTTCTGCCTTTTCCGTTCAATTTCTGCTTCCGTACACAAAACCTGCAGTAGTCATTAGTCAGGGAAGACGTGAGAATCTAACATCTGGAAGCTTTGTACCCTACAACAAAATTACTCCTAAAGCGTGGCTCTGGGGCCTGATGCCACCTAACCCTGAGCAAGACTGTTTCCCTAAGAAGACAGTTTATCCCTTTCAGTCTGTCTAGATGACATCAATGTTATCCTGAATAGAAACAGTTTTTGCTAATGTTTACTGAAGAAAACACTTAGGAATGCCATTAATT
>NW_007767116.1:0-613 GCF_000696425.1 Galeopterus variegatus | reverse complement strand
GATTAAGTTGACAAAAATAGTGTTAAGCCTGGACAGCTTTCCTAAGTTTCTAACATCCCACAGAAGCTGTGCTGGTTGGTTTGCCGCTCTCAGACCTGACAGGTTAGTATGTCTGTTGGCTCATCTGCTATAGAGCCAGAAAAGGAAGTAACTTCAGAGTTTCTGAAAAAATTTTCCACAAACAGATAATTTTCAAGATTTTGTCATTTTTATAATTTTAGATTTTAGAGAATTCATGATAAAACACTCTCAATATACCCAATTACTAAATCCATTCCTTTTAAAAACTAAAAAAATTAACATCTATTTTATTTGAAACCTATCTTCTTAAATAATGTTCCTTTGTAAAAATTAAGACATTTCTAATCAAGGTATTAGAAACAGCAAAAGGGGCTGGCCCCGTGGCTCACTCGGGAGAGTGCGGCGCTGGTAGAGCCAAAGCCGTGGGTTCGGATCCTATATAGCAATGGCCGGTGCGCTCACTGGATGAGCGTGGTGCTGCCCACACTGTGCCGAGGGTTGCGATCCCCTTACCAGCAAAAAAAAAAAAGGAACAGTAAAAGAAAATAAGGCAAGAAGGTAGAAATATTACACATGAAACCAACATTTATAT
>NW_007767115.1:11049-12785 GCF_000696425.1 Galeopterus variegatus | reverse complement strand
TCATTTGAAAAAATTAAAAACAAAGCCTGTGGGATACTAAAAGCATTCCTAAGAGGGAAGTTAATTCAAATAAACACACCAAAAGAAAAGAAATATTTCAAATAAACAACCTAATACAATACAAAAATAACTAGAAAAACAAGAACAATATAATCCCAAAATTATAAGGTGGAAAGAAATAATTAAAATCAGAGCTGAACTAAATGAAATAGTGGGAGCTAAGAGAGAAAGAAAGAATGAAAGACCACAGTCGTGCGTTGGACTTGCACAGGGAGAGAATATACATTGGGCTACAAAGTGGAGAGGGGAGCTAGAGGGAGGGGGAGGGAGGATGGGGATAATTGGATGGGGACCCTGGGTACAAATGCAATTTGTGGTAATGGGCATGCTGCCAGTTTGAATCTGGCCTTCAGATCTTGGGAATGAGGTGGATAATCAGCTTTGTATCTCATGAATATTCATAACCGAAAAACAAACAAACAAAGAAATAAAATGAAATACAGACCCAAAAATGATACAAACAAAAAGTTGGTTTTTCAAGAAGATAAACAAAACAGACAAACCATTATCTGGACTAACTAAAAAATGGAGAGGAACAAAATAAGAAAACTCAGAAATGAAAAGGAGACATTACAACTGATACAACAGAAATACAAAGAATCATTAGAGACTATTATAAACAAATATACAATAACAAACTTGAAAAACTGGAAGAAATGAATAAGTTTCTGGATGTGTGCAAACTACCAAGACTGAATCTAGAAGAAATAGAAAAGCTAAAGAGACCAATAACATTCAACAAGATTGAATAACTAGGCAGCAGTCTCCCAACTAAGAAAATTCCAAGACCAGGTGGATTTACTGCTGAATTCTTCCACATTTTTAAAGAGGGATTATGACCAATCCTATTCAAACTTTTCCAAGGAGTTGAAATACAGGCCATTCTCCCAAACTCATTCTATGAAGCCAGCATCACCCTGATATGAAAACCACACAAAGATACTACAAAATAAAAATACAGAACCTTATCTCTGATAAACAGACATGCAAAAAGTCTCAACAAAATATGAGCAAATAGAAAAACAACACATCAAAAGAATTATACAACATGGTCAAGTGGGATTCATTCCAGGGATCCAAGGATGCTTCAACCAACATATGCAAGTCAATAAATGTGAAACATCATTTCAGCAAAATTAAGGACAAAAACTATATGATCATGATCAAAAATTGATAGGCACAGAAAAATCATGTGACAAAATTCAACATCCCTTCATGATAAAGACTCTCAGCACATTAGGTATAGAAGGAAAGTCTCTCAATACAATAAAAGCCATTTATGACAAAAACAGCAACTACATCATCCAGGATGTGGAAAAGGTGATAGTTTTTCCCTTAAGAATGGGAACGAGACACAGACGCCCACTCTCACTGCTCCAATTTAACATAGATTGGAAGTACTAGCTAAAACAATCAGGCAAGATAAATAAATAAATAAATAAAATGCATCCAGACAAAGTCAAACCATCCCTGTTTGCCGATGACATGATCCTATAAACAGAAAAACCTAAAGACTCTACAAAAAAACTCTTACAGCTGATAAATAAATTAAGTACACTCATAGGATACAAAATCAACAGGCAAAAATTCGTAGCATTTTTATACTTCAGGAGCAAACTAGTAGAAAAAGAAACCAAGAAATTAATCCTACATACAATAGTCACCCAAAAAGGAAT
>NW_007767115.1:6633-6868 GCF_000696425.1 Galeopterus variegatus | reverse complement strand
TCTGCTGTTTTCTTTGCTGGATCTTGCATCTTGTGTTAAATATCTCTGTTGTAAAACATGTTACTGACCCAACAAATAACAAAAACATGAGCATGGAGAAAATGTACAGATATTGTTCCTCACCCGCTTTAGGGAGATTGTTATTCTCAATAACTGCCGTAGTTTACTTGTTCGCTGATGTTATGTTTTGGGGCCTCGTGGTCTGGACTAGCAGCTTCATGGTCCTTTTTCTGTA
>NW_007767115.1:0-1062 GCF_000696425.1 Galeopterus variegatus | reverse complement strand
CAGGTATAGGGAGAGACATGGACCTTCAGATTCAGGAGGCTCAAAGATCCCCAAACAGATTTAATCAAAAAAGATCCTGTCAGAGAAACATTATAGTCAAACTGGTAAAACTCAAAGACAAAGAGAGAATCCTAAAAACAACAAGAGAAAAGGATCAAGTCACCTATAAAGAAGTCCTTATTAGACTAACAAGCAGACTTCTCAATAGAAACTCTACAGGCCAGAAGAGAATGGGATGATATATTCAAAATACTAAAAGAAAAAAATTGCCAGCCAAAAATACTATACCCAGTGCTGTAGCTTGGATGCCTTCCTCCAACCTCATTGAAGCTTAAATCCCCACTGTAAGTGTTGAAGATGGGGAATCCTATTACAGTAATTGAAAGGTGGGGCCTTGAAGAGATGATTAGACTGTAGGACCATGCCATAGTGAATGGATTAATAATGGTGGTCTGGGCATGATTCCGAGGGCTTTAAAAAAAGAGAGTGAATTAGGAGGTTAGTCTCTATCTCTGCTCCACCATTTTCTGCCATGTGAGACCACTTGGTTGCTCTCGCAACCACCAAGGCCTTCACCAAATGTGTTTGCTGGACTTTGGACAGCACAGCCTCTGAAACTGTAAACAACAAATTTCATTTTTTTTATAAATTACACAGTTCCAGATATTTTGTTATAAGCAACAGAAATGGACTAATATACCTGGCAAGGCCATCCTTTAGAAATTAAGGAGAAATAATGTGTTTTCAAGAGGGACAAAAACTAAGGAAATAAAAAAAGAGCAGGAGTAGGTATTCTTATATCTGATAAAATAGACTTTAAACCAAAAACTATTAAAAGAGACAAAGAAGGCCATTATATAATGATAGAGGGATCTATCCAACAAGAAGACATTACAATCATAAATATATATGCACCCAACGTTGGAGCACCCAGATATATAAAGCAAATACTATTAGACCTAAAGAAAGAGATAGACCCAAATACAATAATAGTTGGGGACCTGAATGCCTCTCAACATTGGACACATCATCTAGGCAACAAATCAACAGAGAAATCCAGGA
>NW_007767114.1:5937-6152 GCF_000696425.1 Galeopterus variegatus | reverse complement strand
ACATGCCCCGTCTCACCTGGACACGGCCGGGTCCTGCCTGAAGAGCAGCAGGAGGTGCTGGGTGTTGAGGAAGAGCGCCCAGCAGGGGAAGCAGCAGAGCAGCAGGACCAGCATACTCTGCTGCAAGATGACGCCCACATGCTTCAGGTTCTGGCTCCCGTAGGTCTGGGTGCACACAGCCCGGACAAGCCCGTTAGCACAGGCATGGCACCCCT
>NW_007767114.1:0-421 GCF_000696425.1 Galeopterus variegatus | reverse complement strand
GGAGTGGGGGGGGGGTCCGGCAGTCCGGGCGCGGGGGCGCAGGACACCGCTTCTGGAAAGAAGCGCTGCGGTCGTGTTCGCGGTGGCCCCGGTGCCCCTCCGCGCGGCCGCCCCCGCACCCAGCCGGGGAGGTACGTATTGTTCTATTCTTTGCAGCCCGGGAACGGCGGAAGAGCCCTTGACGGGACGGCGGAGGACGCACAGCCCCCGCCGGTGCGCGCGGGATCGCGGATGGTGAGGAGCAGGGCCTGCGCGCAACATCACCTGGAGGCGGCCGGCAGGATCGCAGGGAATCCCAGGGAGCGCTCGGTAGCGTCTCTGAGCGCGGGAGCCGGGCGGCTTCGGAGTTCGGCGGCCCCGGTAAGTAGCAGCCCCGCGGCGCCTCCGCAGCGCCGTCTTCCCGTAGCGGGCGACCGGGGCG
>NW_007767113.1:5702-6152 GCF_000696425.1 Galeopterus variegatus | reverse complement strand
TATCTTGAGTGTTTCTTCTTTTAAATAGTGTTTGGGGAGCTAGTGCAATATAGGGTAGATACCCCTCTTTTAACTTTTCCAGCTAAGATTGTTAATTATTATATTTCTTAGAGTAGAAAATAATATGCTACAACTTAACTATACCACAATGTTTAACCATCTGAATAATAATAAATGTCAGAAAAAACCATGAATCTTAGAAGCATGAGAACACAATTCCTTTTATTGAACTAAATACTGTAAACGTTTCAGAAAATTTTTTAAGTTACTTGGAAGAAAGGTTAGAACCTAATTTGTGACATGAATTTTATAAAGAAAGCCAAGAAATACAGAAAATAATTTTTTTCTTGACTTTTAAGTTAGAATGTACCATTAAAGCTGAATACACCTGAAGATTGTACCTGAAGTTTGGAGAGTTCCTGCATGGAAGGCTGCTCGATCTGCAACTTG
>NW_007767113.1:0-805 GCF_000696425.1 Galeopterus variegatus | reverse complement strand
ACTGGAAAGACATTTTAGGAGATGATGACACACCAAACACAAAATTTATTTGAGGCATATGGGCCTGATTAATGTATCATATTAAGGTTTAGCTGGCCAGAATGGTTCAATCTGGAAGAGTTCAACTTTAATACCTGTTTACAGATATGACGTTTGACTCTTACACCTGATGCTTAACTGCTGTCGGAAAACTGTCTAAAAAAGTAGAAAGTGGGGGTTGTGGGCTTATGACATTAAAAAATGTTAAATAAAGGAATTAGACAGAATGAAAATGTTCTTTTGTTTATAGGAGCTATTTTTTTTTCCTCAAAAGAAAGAACCTGTGACTCTACACTGGACTCACTGCTCATTTTCAGTAGCTCCGCGATAAGGCGTGCAGAGCAACTCTGACGTGTGTGGATGTGCATGTGTGTGTGACTGTACACAATTGTGCACACTTTTGTCTTAATGTAACATAACCGTGTTGCCTATGAGATGCTAAATTTTGCTGGTTTAATACTCCAGTATCTTCCTCGCACCCCGATATTGGATTCCTGTCTTGATGCCAGATCTAGGAAAGCAAATTAATCCAGTATCACCTTCCATTCGTGAAGGATGCTGGGAAGTCTGTTTTGATTATAACTACCTTCTAGTTTAATTTGTTGCTGCTATTCTAGAATTGAAACAATATCTCTATTCCATTAAAAACACATATGGAAAATAAACTATAGTGAACACCTTAACGAAACGTTTTCTAAAAAGTATTATCTTGAGTGTTTCTTCTTTTAAATAGTGTTTGGGGAGCTAGTGCAATATAGGGTAGATA
>NW_007767112.1:5892-6152 GCF_000696425.1 Galeopterus variegatus | reverse complement strand
TCGTATCAGTCAATTTCAAAATCTATGTACACTGTTAAAATAATTTACAGTCCCCTCTGCCATCCCATCTCACTCTCTAAGCCACTGTGCAGAGCACTCTCTTCTTGCCAGCTGTTTCTGCTGGCAGTTGCCTCCATATTTATTATTAATTCCTCTAGATGGCTATTTCTTGATTGTCAGTGTTAATTTCTGTTACTATCAATGAGGATTGAACTCTCTTATATCATTCCTAATATATTTGGATCACTATTGTTAGTAAA
>NW_007767112.1:0-258 GCF_000696425.1 Galeopterus variegatus | reverse complement strand
TTACTGGTCATCTTTAAAAAAAAACAACAAAATAAACAAACAAAAAAACAGGTATCTTGTTTGAGTTAGGATTCTACTAAGGTCTGTGTATCACTGCAACTGGTTGAGATGTCTCTTAAAGTCCCTTTTAATCCATAGTTCCCCTTCTATCTCTCTTTCTCTCTTCTTAAACTTTGTTTTTCCCGTAGAGTTTTCCACGGCCAACGTTTGGATTTTCATTATTGCATCCCCATGGAATTATTAACATCTTGTATTTCC
>NW_007767111.1:5720-6152 GCF_000696425.1 Galeopterus variegatus | reverse complement strand
TGGGCACTCGGTGGTGACCATGGGCAGGTTGGCCTTGCAAGTGAAAGTCAATGTGGCTGAGACCACATGCAGCCTTCCTCCCTGCCCCTAAGGCTACAAGTTCTCATTATCTGATTGGACAATGACAGGAATGGCTGGGAAAAGAGGTTGACTGGTACCCAAAGAATAGGTTATCCTATCCATGCTATTTCTAAACTCCTCTGCTGAGGTCACCCTTTGGTGTCACAAATACCTTCACACTTTTTTCCCTTTTAGAGAGGGTTATCCATATACATCTTCCCAGGATTTTCTTGTCACCATCTCACTACACCATCAGTCACAGTCCATACATTGGTTCAATAATCTCCCCTTATCCACAGTCTCACTTTCCATGGTTTCAGTAACCCACGGTAAACCATGGTTTGAAAATATTAAATAGAAAATTCCAGAAAT
>NW_007767111.1:0-350 GCF_000696425.1 Galeopterus variegatus | reverse complement strand
GTGGAGAACAAGATAAAACGAGAGAATTCCATGAGCATAGCTCTAGTGCTGCACTTCACTGCTTGAACTGAGTTTCTTGATCAGAAATAATGCTGTCTGGAATACCATGATATGGATAAGGCACTCTGTAATCCACTGGTGGTAGTTTGGATCCATCAAATCAGGTAAGATGAATACATAACCATGTTTGGTCTGTTCCACCATGGAAGCAGTCCAACATAAGCAATCTACCAACAGGTCACTGACTGATCATTCCGGGGAATGGTGCCATATCAGAGATTCAGTGAGGTCTCTGCTTCTGGTAGACTGGGCACTCGGTGGTGACCATGGGCAGGTTGGCCTTGCAAGTG
>NW_007767110.1:5598-6152 GCF_000696425.1 Galeopterus variegatus | reverse complement strand
CTTCTAGCTACTGTACCTAGACTGGCTTAATAGGATTTAATTTCAAATGTAACTTTTCCGCTCAACAAGGAAGATTCTTACATGAAGATATTAGCTCCATCAGATACATGGTTGCTTAAGGCCAGCTGCATGGGATTATGGGAGGGATGAAGCAGAAAATCTTCATCTCTAAATTATACATACTGGTGTATTCATATTGATTAGATAATAATAATAATAGTGAAAAATGTGGCTCATGGGGTATTAAAGTAACACATAATGCAGTTATCAACATAAGTTCTGTTACTGAATTTAACACTGTTTTTTTGTGAGATCTCTTAAGTTTATCACTATTGCACTTTATTTCTTTTGCTTATTATAATAGTGTATTATTATTATTATTATTTTCCTTTTTGTCTTTTTTCGTGACTGGCAATGGGATTGCAACCCTCGGTGTCGCGCCTGCACCACGCTCAACCAGTGAGCAGACCGGTCTCAATATGGGATCCGAACCCTCGGCGGGAGTGCCGCCATGCTCCCAAGTGCCGCACTCTACTGAGCGCGCCACCGGGCCG
>NW_007767110.1:0-360 GCF_000696425.1 Galeopterus variegatus | reverse complement strand
CATGCTAGGTTGCAGGACAAGTTTTGATAAGAAAAGGGAAACATTTAAGCCACAAAGCACTTACTCCTCCCTACTGTAACAGTTTTGTTCTGCTAGTCTGTCAGCATTAGTGAGATTTTTATGTTTAAGTAGTTTTCTATGTGTGGTAGTATAATTCATGTCTAGACTTCATCCAGTTAACATTAATATAATGGAGAGCTGAGCACTGATTTATTTTTAACAAGAGGAAAAAATGTTCACAATTTTTAAAATATTGCTTTGAAAGTCTTTAAAATTAATTTTGATCCTGTTGGTTGAAGATAGCATCACATACTCACTGCTAGTGGTATTCTTGAAAAGCAATGTTTGAATCTTCTAGCT
>NW_007767109.1:5595-6152 GCF_000696425.1 Galeopterus variegatus | reverse complement strand
TTACCTCCCTCTATGTGCCCACATTTCTAATTGCCTTAAATACTAATGGATACAGAACTACGCTATCTACATTAAGTGAATCATTGTGCAGTATATGCATGTATTAAAACAATGCACTGCACCCACAAATGTACAAATAAATGTTAAAATATAAAAAAATTAAACATTTCCTCGACGTTCATTTAGAACTACATCAGGCAGTGTTATAATTTTGTTTCAACCACCAAACGTAGCTTGGAGAACTCAAAAGGAAATACTGTTTTTAACCTGCATTTTTGCTCTTTTCGTGTTCTTTTTCCTTCGAGGTGGTCCGGTTTCCCTCTTTGGTATTTCCTTTCTGTTTTGAGAATTTCTTTTAGCCATCCTCGAAGGTAGACCTGATGGTGACGAGTTCTTTTTGTTTTCCTTTATTTGAGTATGACTCGATTTTTTCCTTTATTTGAGCATGACTCGATTTCCCCTTCATTCCTTATTTTTGCTGGATATGAAATTTGGGGTTGACATTTCTTTTCTTTTGGCCTTTGAAAGAGACTGTGCCCCTTCCCGCTGGCCTGCAT
>NW_007767109.1:0-982 GCF_000696425.1 Galeopterus variegatus | reverse complement strand
GGGTGGGAGTTAACAAAGCTGAGCTTGTCATTTTCTCTCTGTAAGTGCTCAAGGACACTCAGAAATATCCATGTCAGCCCGTAGCCCCTACAGTCATCATTACTGCCATACAGCAAGAGCAGAAGCCACTCGGGCTCTCAAAGCACACATTATAATTGGCATCTTATCACAATCGACTCCAGGTGATAGCTTGATCAATTTTGATGTTGTTGCGTGTGATGGGACTACTCCCAGAGCCAATTTTGTAGTTGTATGTGTCCCTGCAGGAGATAGAAACCACACAGTAGATTACACCAGGGAACTTTTACATAAAAATGATTAACTATCATAAAAGGTAAAAGCAATCTCTATCTGGTACCCTAGGATGGAGGGAGAGGACTCAAGGAAGAGCAGACTTGGAAGGTCTTCCGACCTTACTGGAGAAGCTGTGATTTTAACCACCACATAGCAGAGAAGTTGGCTGGTTTAGCGAGACTGGAACTCGTCTGGAGTTGGTGGGCAAATCACTGACAACACTCCAGCATGCAGGTGGAAATCACATAATCAACACACGGATCAGTGGCTGTGCATTTAGGAGTCTGGGCACCAGTGCGATCAGAAGGTTTCAGAGCTCATGGGCTACATGCGAGAAGTGGGGCTTGCAGAGGGAGCAACCCCTCTATGTGGACTCCTGGCCACGGGTGGGCCATGTGCTGGCTCCACAGGGCTTCAGTTTCTTTGTCAGGAAGGGTGCAGACACGTTATCACCAATCCAACGCTGTAGGCTGCAGAGGGATCACATTTGCGGCCTGTGGTTCAGGCAGGCTCCATTGGATGTCCTCACACCAATTATGTGGTTGCTCTGGTTATTGCATGATATGTATGTAACTGATCGCAGTCTACTGGTGTCATTATTTTACCAGTTGTCAAGTGGAGAAGCATTTACCTCCCTCTATGTGCCCACATTTCTAATTGCCTTAAATACTAATGGATACAGAACTAC
>NW_007767108.1:5730-6152 GCF_000696425.1 Galeopterus variegatus | reverse complement strand
CCCATTTGCTTGTATTTTGGAGTTCATGGAGATGCTTTTTCATTTAGTTTTATTGTAAATGTCTGTGGGGTTTTGGTTTTGCTATCTAGTTGTGTCTTAGTCTATTCTGGCTGTTATAACAAAATACCTTAGACTGGGTAATTTATAAACAGAAATTTATTTTTCACAGTTCCGGAGGCTGAGAAGTCCAAGATCAAGGCACCGTCAGATTCAGTGTCTGGTAAGGGCCTGCTCCTCACAGATGGTGCTTTCTGTGTGCCCTCACATGGTGAAAAGGGCAAATAGGCTCCTTGAAGTCCCTTTTATAAGGGCACTAATCCATTCATCAGGGGACTGCCCTCATGACTTAATCACCTTCCAAAAGACCCCACGTTTAATACCATCACCTTGGGGGTTAGGTTTCAATATATGAATTTTGGGAG
>NW_007767108.1:0-263 GCF_000696425.1 Galeopterus variegatus | reverse complement strand
ATCTCTGGGAGAGGGGCATTATTCTGCCTGCTCCATCAAGTACCAACATAGTTGGCATTTTAAGCATTTATTTAACCATTTAAAAAATTAAGTTGCTTGCGCAATCTGGCAATTAATGAATTCTCTTTATATGTGGGATCTGTGAGTATTCCCTTCCATCACTGATGGTCCAACATCCCCTTTCATAACGAATACTTTGTAATGCTCCTTTTGCTCTCCTAAAATGAAATCCATAGATAATGTAACATCTACATACATAACTT
>NW_007767107.1:5323-6152 GCF_000696425.1 Galeopterus variegatus | reverse complement strand
ACTTAAAGTAATGGAGGAACTAGTGAAAGAACTAAAATGTTTCCACATGTTTTCTTTATGATTTTGACAACAATAATTAAGCCTAATTAAAGCTAACAGTAAAGAGGGGAAATTAATTAAAACTTTATACAATTTTATACAAAGGATTAAAGTCACTGACGGGGGGTGCGGTAGAGGAAGCAAAGAACATTATTAACCGGCCACATTGCAACAATCTACCATTGCAGAAACGAGTTTTAAAACGAACACTGGGCAACGAGGTGTGGGTGATTTAACACGGGTGTCTTCCAGGTGGCTGGGTGGCAAAGTAATCAGGGTACCTTTCTGAGTTCCCTGATTTGATACTGTACCTTGTGGGTTAATAACGTTCACCTGTTTGATGGTGTGTAGCATGCGCCTTAACAACGCTCACCTGTTGGCCAGTAGTTCTACTTCACTGTCTGTCCTAAAGGTGTATCTCGAAATGGGAATGAAGATGTGTTTAATCACAGAGCCGTGTTCATTATAGTGATATTTATACACTAGTGTTTTAAACTGTCTGAAAGTAGGGCTGGCCGGTTAGCTCAGTTGGTTAGAGTGTAGGGGTGTAACACCAAGGTCAAGGGTTCAGATCCCCTGATATCAGCCAACTGCCAAAATAATAACTTTAAAAACTTAAAATGTCTAAAAACATGGCAATGACTAAATTAAATGATAGTGGAATATTACACAGCTAATAAAAATGTTTATAGAGTTTTGAACAGCACGGGCAAATACTTTATATAAAGTTAAAAAAGGGGCCGGCCCGGTGGCGCACTGGATAAGTGCGCCGCTTGGGAAGCGCGGCGGC
>NW_007767107.1:2728-3800 GCF_000696425.1 Galeopterus variegatus | reverse complement strand
AAAAAAAAAAAAAAAAAAAAAAAAAGAAAAGAAAAGAAAAGAAAAAAAGAAAGAAAGAAAGAAATCTTATGTTTAAGAACTTAAATTTGAATGCAAAAAAAAGCAATTACTTTACATTATCTGATTGTATGTAAGAATGATTTGGGCTAAAAAAATCATATCTCTTGTTAATTTGATATAGATTTTATTTGCTTCATTCTTTAAATGATAACAACTGAATAAATTCTCGATATTCAAATTAATTTAATAAAGTTGCCTAAATATATGGTGAAGTTATCAAAATATGATGAATCTGCTTTCCCACACCAGAGTTTTCTTACCATATTATAAATAACTGCGCACTAAGCCATATGCCACATGTGTTATGTAAATTTAATACATGGTCCTGCCTAACCAAATGAACTCTTTGGTGTTTTAAAAGTTAATTTATATTTTAAAATGTAACAAAGGAAAGGTAAACTCTATGAAAGCAAATCATTACTTCGATACATATATAACAATTTAGCTGCCAATGCGGGATAACAAAAGAGTAGTAATAGCAATTAATCTTTGCCCACAAAGCACTTTAGGCTTGAGGCTTGAGTGTATTTGCTCAGACAACATGAGTTACCTCTGGAGTGCTTGCAGACAGGGCTGAAAGTGCTTCAGAAAGGGCAGACGGAGGGTGGGGGCTTTTAACTGCACCTTCTGGACACTTCAGATGAGGTTTGCTCTTATTTGCACTGTGGCACAGCCCAGCGCTAATGATGCATTCAGCTTTTCTCTGAGGTGGGGGGCTGTGGCAGCCTTCTCTCTCTACCTGCTGGTTTGTAGAAGAAAACCCAGCACAGAAGAAATCCCTTACAGTTCCCATGAAATAGCAAGGCCGTAGTGGCTTTGCTTTTTAAGAAAGAGGCCATCAGGAGCCCAATCTACATTCACATGTGACTCAGATCTGATTAACACCTTGCTCAGCAAGGCTCCAACTCACAGACCCCGAGGCACTTCTGGGTTAGATGACCAAGAGAGAGCTGGGCAGAGGAGGACTGTCACGGTCCCTTTATTTTAGAGATGAAGCCACTTTCTGGACGGA
>NW_007767107.1:0-1089 GCF_000696425.1 Galeopterus variegatus | reverse complement strand
GGGGGGTGCGGAGGGGGTCACAAAGGAGGAATGGAGACGACCAGCGCAGCTCCAGGAGGGGACAGAGGAAGCCGGGGATGGGGAGGGGGCACCGAGTGGTCGCAAGGGGTGGGAGGGAGGGTGTGTCAAGGAATCCGGGAAGTCCTGGGCAAGAGGGAGGAGGGGACAAAGAAACACCGGGGAGGGGCGCTAGGGGCGGGGCGAGGAAGCTCGGAGAGGGGGCGGCGGGAAGGGACAGGGGAAGCCCGGAGACGGATGGCACGGGGCTGGGGGTGAGGGCCGCTCGCCCGAGGGCCCTCCCTCGCCGGCCGTGAGTGAGAATAGAGGAGCCCTTGCTTCTGCCCGCCCCTCCGAAGTCCCCCTCGGGGTCCTCGTGCTCCGCGAGCACCGAGTTCCCCTAGGTTTCCGGAGACTCTCACTCCCACCACTGTAAAGCGGCGGCGGGGCCGGGGAGACAACTACAGAGTTTTCGGGACCCACGTGGACCCGCCCTGCCTTCGGTGCTGCACCGCGAGAGACTGGGACGCCCGGACACCGGGGCTCGAACCCGCGCGGCAGAGTGGGGTGGGGGCGCGGCGATACCCCATGCGATGGAGGACCGCGGGGAGGAGAGAGCAAGACGAGGACGCCCTACGAGAACACCCTTCCCCACCGATGGGGGCCTTGGAAAAGACCGTGGCCTTGTTACGGGGAGGGACCATGAGATTTTGCTCTGGTCAGCCCCTGGCCCGGCTTAGAAAGCGCCTGGGTGAGCAGCGCCCGCCCCGGCCCTGGGGACACCTCCCCCGGCGAGCCTGAGCCCAGGGCAAGCGCCGGTAGCGCGGCCGCCACCGTCACCAGCTCAGGGTTAGTGGTGCCGTGGGACAGAACACGAGGCGCTGGAGAGAACAAGCCTGACCTCCTGGGCTGCTCGCTTAGCTAGGATCTGCCGCCCAGGGCTCCACCGGCCCGCGTCGAGAGCTGGAGCGCACCTGATACAACTTAAAGTAATGGAGGAACTAGTGAAAGAACTAAAATGTTTCCACATGTTTTCTTTATGACTTTGACAACAATAATTAAGCCTAATTAAAGCTAACAGTAAAGAGGGGA
>NW_007767106.1:5912-6152 GCF_000696425.1 Galeopterus variegatus | reverse complement strand
CTTGTGCAGGAAATAGTCTCTCTCTCTCTTATTCTCTCAAGCATGAGTACTGTTAGTTCACTCTCAGCTACTGGCTGTGTAAGAAAAACAGGTCAGAGAAAAGAGATGTGGATGCACGCCCTCACACTGCCACTTCTTAGATTCCTGAACTTATGTCCTTGGTCCATAAATTTTCTCTTTGAAAAATGAGGTAACTAGCCTCAGTTACCTCTAAGAACCCTTCCCGCAATGATGTCCTTT
>NW_007767106.1:0-358 GCF_000696425.1 Galeopterus variegatus | reverse complement strand
AGATTTCAGCCATTACCTCATTATAGCTACTCAAATTTAAATGGAAAATGGAAACAAAGGAGTATAAATTAGGCCAAATTATCCATTAAAAAAAAAAACCCACAAACCAAATCATTTCAGTATTCTTACATGTATAAGCAAGCTCTAGAAAGTAACAAATTTGCAGCTCACATATTGTGCAGGAAATAGTCTTTCTCTCTCTTATTCTCTCAAGCATGAGTACTGTTAGTTCACCCTCAGCTACTGGCTGTGTAAGAAAAACAGGTCAGAGAAAAGAGATGTGGATGCACGCCCTCGCACTGCCACTTCTTAGATTCCTGAACTTATGTCCTTGGTCCATAAATTTTCTCTCTGAAAA
>NW_007767105.1:5661-6152 GCF_000696425.1 Galeopterus variegatus | reverse complement strand
CCTGTGGCACCCCCCTCATTCCCACAGGGGAGACCAGGGGGCTTCCAGTGGTGGCTTGGTCATTTCCGGGCTGGGTGCAGATGTCAGGGGTATGTGGCAAAAGCTCTTGCTCTCTACCACCCCAGCTCGGGAGCACAGGGACCTTGCTGCAGCTCGGTGGTTGGTGGTCAGTGGTCATCGCTGGGCTGGTTGTGTGTGTGGGGGTGTGTGACCGAGGCCCTGGCCCCCACCGTCAGGACTGGTTGCGGGAGCTACGGGGCGTGGCTGAGGCCCTTGGCCCTCCCCTCTTTCCGGCTTGGTAGCCCAGGGGACTTGCAGTGCTTCTAGGTGTTATGGGTATTCTTTGGTGAAATGAGACTTTTACTAGTTAGTATCAAACTCTGTCTCTGGTTGTGGGTACTTTATTTTTTGTTTCAGTTCTGTATTGGAGTATTTGCTGTTCCCACCACTTAAACTCTGCACTGGAACTAATTTTTTGTCCTTTGCTTACT
>NW_007767105.1:0-304 GCF_000696425.1 Galeopterus variegatus | reverse complement strand
ATTTTATAAGAAAAGGGGACAAGTTCTCCACACTTTACTCCAATCAGTAGAAAGTTGGCACTGGCGGGCCGTGCAGGTTCTGTAAATTGCAGGAGGTAGGACCCAGCGTCCCCAGTGTGCACCTCTGCTGCATGTTGACTGTTTTGGTTTTTTTTTTTTTTTGCATTTAAAAAAAATTAACATATATATATATATTTTACATTCTATGATGCTGTTGCAGAGCAGTCGGGAGGGAAAGGGAGAGGGGAAAGGGTGAGGAAATGGGATGGAAGAAGGAGGAAGGAGGGGTGGGATTGAGGCCTGT
>NW_007767104.1:11934-12171 GCF_000696425.1 Galeopterus variegatus | reverse complement strand
TATATCCCCTAGTTTTATACAAAAGCAGCATGCTATGCATATTCAATACATCTTGAACACCTATGTTCACGGTCAATTTATATGCACCCCCATTCTATTTTTTTATGGCTGTACAGCATTTGATTGATTATAAGTAACATGACTAAAAGTATCGTAATTTATAGAATATAGATAGCTAGGAACATAGATAGATACAAATATAGATAGATACAATATGCATATAGATAGATAGATATA
>NW_007767104.1:5820-6152 GCF_000696425.1 Galeopterus variegatus | reverse complement strand
AAAAAATTCAGATTGCATATTAAGCAGTAGAAGCATTATTGGAACAGATGGGAAATATAAGTATAAAAGCAATAATGATCTTTAGAGCTCCCATCTATGAATGTATCTTCTTGTGGGCTCTTAGCATCTTGTATCAAATGCTACCTACTCATTGACACTAGAAAAGTCCCCGCAAAGATGGATCTAGGCATGCCTAAAAGCTTGCCACCAAGAAAAATGATTCTACCCATGCATTTCCTCCCCTAAACCAGCTCTATCCACATATAAACCATTAGCAACTCAGCCCTAACTCACTTTATCACGGTCACAAGAGAAGTTAGTGAGAAAAGCAC
>NW_007767104.1:0-229 GCF_000696425.1 Galeopterus variegatus | reverse complement strand
CGGCATATATTATGGGCACCTAAACATTCACATTTACTGCATTTTTCTGTTTATTACACATGTTTTGTTAATACGGTTTCTCGGTCTATGTTTATAGGTTTATTGAAAATCACCTTCTATCGTGGTCCGTTTTTGGTTAATAGTATTCACTCAGAGTAGATAATATTCGCTTTCATAATATTACATCTCTGATAACAGAACTTCATTTATGAGTAAACTTACTAAGCTT
>NW_007767103.1:5890-6152 GCF_000696425.1 Galeopterus variegatus | reverse complement strand
AGTAGCTTGAGGCTTCTGGCTGCAGAGGACTGATTAACTCAAGTAACAGCTGCAGTGTTCATCACCAGGGGTTCCTTTTTTGCACTTCCTCTGTTATGGTGCTGGGAGATTGTGTGTGAGTGAGATTTCCTAGGGTTCCTTGGCCTCTCTGGAGAACTCGATTACTTGTTACCTCTAACACCTTTGTTCGACATGGTGTTGTTTGATTCACTGTAAGCCTTTATGAGCTTATTCTCTTGTGTACTCCAAGCATTTCAAGAAT
>NW_007767103.1:0-264 GCF_000696425.1 Galeopterus variegatus | reverse complement strand
CATAATGTTTAACCAAATATCTGGACACCCCATGGCCCAGTCAAGTTGACATATCAAATTAGCCGGTATAGTAGAAAATACCCCCTTTTTATTTCCCATGTCTGTGTTTCTTTTGTCCTTGTGGCTGTAGGTGATCAGGCAGTAGTTTATTGGTGTTGAATCACTGTGGTCATAAGAATGGAGAAAGCAGGTTTCTGCTGTTCAGTAGCTTGAGGCTTCTGGCTGCAGAGGACTGATTAACTCAAGTAACAGCTGCAGTGTTCA
>NW_007767102.1:5788-6152 GCF_000696425.1 Galeopterus variegatus | reverse complement strand
ATTAAAGCATATGCCATTTATTGGTATATGAAAATTTGGTAATACTTTCCATTAAAATAGTCGCCTATTCAATGTTCTATTTGCCCGTCTTCCAAGTCAGTATTATTTCTTATTTAGATAAGATTTAAAAGAATTTCTTGTGTATTCCTGTATATTTACTTTATTTTGCATGATTTTCCTACTTCTAACTTCATATTAGGTCCCTGTTTCTAAAATGTGCCCATCTTTACAATATATTGCTCACCTTTGTTTTATGTTTTATTTTTTCCATGAGATTACAATTATTTTTTCCTTGTTCATTATCTACATTAGATTTTAAAGGTATTACACACACAAGCTTGAAACTTATTATGTTTATGCAGAA
>NW_007767102.1:3284-4291 GCF_000696425.1 Galeopterus variegatus | reverse complement strand
AAACACCTAACATATTTAGTGTTCACCATGTGCCAGTTCCTACAATAAATATTTTTATGTAGTCTCACAACATTTCTGTGACAGGTACTATTGTTGGACTGTTGGGCCTTAAAAACTAAGGCCACTTTAAGTGACATTACAAGCGGTGCTATTATGGGCCCACAAGGGCGTATTGACGTGGCAGCCTAAGATGGTGCCGGGAGGAAGTTGGGTGGGAGTGTCTGCGGGAACCTTGCCTTAGCCCTTATTGGCCAAATACACACTTCCCCGCTCATGAACACTGAGTGATTGCAATAGCTAGGCATTGAGACAGGATGCATGCTCTCGTAACCTTTAAGCTGATTGGAGGATGTAAATACCTCCCTTCCCCATTTGCCTTTAAAAGCAAGTGCTTGTGTGATAGTAAACGGAACTGCTCAACCGAACCCCCTGCCGCGTCTGAGTGTTCTTTAACGGGTTGGTTGGGGCCGGCGGCTGTGCTCACCTCTCTTCACGGCTCTCTTCCTCCATCTCCTCTCAACGGGGACTGGGAAAAGAGGAATCTGGGCAATCCACACACCCACCAGAAGGGACACCAAGGGAGAGACTGATAGCAAGGCAAGGGCTGTTCGGGTCAGCCAGTGGCGGACCTGACAGTTGGGCCAATTTAATAAATAGGGAAACTGAAGCTCAAGAAGTAGTAACTTGCTAAAACATGACAAATGAGCATCAAGGTCAGCATTTGAAACCATTTGTAGAGCCTAACTACTTACTACTGCATTAGATCAATTTTCAAATCTGTCTAATGAAAGGGCTTGGTATGAGGATGAGGATATAGGGAATATGTAAGTTAGCCTGTTAGTAGAGCTAAAAACCATTACATTGCTTGTTCATCTGGTCACCCAATAAATATTTACTTTCTTCCTACATGTACCACCTCCTACGCAGTGATGAAGGACAGATAAGAATTTATTGTACTAAATTAGATGTTTCATAATCTAGTAATTACCTTTTTAATTAAATCTCTG
>NW_007767102.1:0-658 GCF_000696425.1 Galeopterus variegatus | reverse complement strand
TTTAGTAGCCATATTTAGTAGATATGAAAATTAAAATTCAAAAAGTTTGAGTAATTTGTCAATGTCACTGCCTAGAAAATTGGTGCAAGTATTAGTCACACCCAAGTGTGTCATCTTCAAAGCACGTGATTTTTCCACTGTTTTACTATTTCTTTAATTTTCCCTTTTAGAGATAAAAGGTCTTATACACTGTTCAAATGTACTTTACTCCTAACATGTGGAAGGACATGTAAGCGGGAGAGGAGTGTGGAAAAATCAGAGATAAGTAAAGAGCACCTATTGTGGTTAAGCAAAGAAAAAATATTGCTATTTGTATCATGTTTTATAGTCTAATTTTTTTCTTCAGAATTTAACTTTAGACTAAACAAAAAAAAAAAAGAATATTCATTAACTGTCACTTAGGAGAAAATTTACCCTAAGTGAAGAAAAAAAAATTAAAAACTCTAGGAAGAAAAACAACAGGACAAAATACACCTGCTCTAAAGACATTTCCTGAAACATTTTCTTACCGTTTATTTTCCACCTAAATCTTTAATTCATATTACAATTAGACAATCTTTTATAACTGATCGTATCACAAAAACTTTTAAAAAAGTTATTAAAGCATATGCCATTTATTGGTATATGAAAATTTGGTAATACTTTCCATTAAAATAGT
>NW_007767101.1:5666-6152 GCF_000696425.1 Galeopterus variegatus | reverse complement strand
GAAAAATTCAAGCTTTTAGAATCATTTCCCCTGAGAAAACAAAATACAGTTCTGTGTATTTCGTTATAGCAATAGAAACAGACTAATACACCCACTCTTTTTCCTTCCTCCTTCATGACGATGTTGGCTGAGTGCCCTGCCATTGGACTTCGGTAATACACCTCTAGGATAGCATTCCACATTTCATATTTACATTTTCTCTAAGAAACCAAGATTTTCAAGGTCATGCCCATTTTCTTATTCATATTTGTGTCCCTTGCTTCAAATACAGGGCCTGGTACATGGTAAGCTCTTGGGAAATGTTGAGCTTATTTGAACCAGCTGTGGTCATGCCTGCTGTGTGTAATGTGTTTATGAGAGATGTTTGCATCCCTGGGGAAGCTTAGTGAGGATTCCCAGAGAAGGTCATAGTGGTGAAGGGCCTTGGTGTGGTACTTTAGAGGCTGGGTTTGAGGACTGACACCTCCAGTTAATATGCATGTGGAT
>NW_007767101.1:0-238 GCF_000696425.1 Galeopterus variegatus | reverse complement strand
GATCCCGTTCCCGGTCAGTAAAAAAGGACAAAAAGGAAAAAAAAAGATAATATAAATCTTTCCATGAACTTTTTGGAGACTCCTTGTACTGAAGAGAGAGTTGTAGATACATGTTCCTATGGAAGAATAATATATTCTGTAGGTGAAATAGAACAGGGAAGATTTATAATAGCCAGGGCAAGAAGACTTCTGAGAATAAGAAAAGTTAAAAAAAAAAAAAAAAAAGTAAAGTACAAAT
>NW_007767100.1:5897-6153 GCF_000696425.1 Galeopterus variegatus | reverse complement strand
GGGGTGACAGGAGGGGCCCGAGTCCTCCTCCCACACTGGGAAGCAAATCCTTCCTCACAGGCGAGACTGGCAGCGTCTCTCCCCTGCCACGGTATCTCGCCCTGTTTACACCCGGATCCAAGGAAAAGCCGTGACACTCTCCCAGGAGCGCATAACCTTCCATCTGCTCTGAGGTATCAATCATCACCGCTCTCCAGTATCTCTAATAACTTCAACTTTTCCTTTCCCCTGACTCCTCCTTTCCAGCTTGAGACAT
>NW_007767100.1:0-304 GCF_000696425.1 Galeopterus variegatus | reverse complement strand
AACACATAAAGAAAATTCCACCCAATAATAGCCAAATACATATTCTTCTCAAGTGCACATGGAATCTTCTTCAGGATAAACTATATACTAACCCACAAAAAATCTCAGTACATTTTAAAAGATTGAAAATATACAAACTATCTTCACTACGCACAATGGAATAAAACTAGAAATCAATAACAGAAGGAAAACTGAAAAAAAAATTACAAATATATAGAAATTAAACAATACAGTATTGAATGACCAATGGGTAAAAGAAGAAATCACAAGGAAAATTAGAAAATACTTATAGGCAAATGAAAAC
>NW_007767099.1:5812-6153 GCF_000696425.1 Galeopterus variegatus | reverse complement strand
CTTTTACTGATTATCTTCATTTCTAAAATAACACTACAGGATTCATTTTAGTTTTCCACCTTTCTGTATTTGTAACCCCCTTCCTTCTTTTCCCGTGGGACACTGATGGCTTGAAATGTTAAGACTTTTTGATATTTTCCTCATAGGTCCCTAAGTATCTGTGATTTTTTCTCTTTTCTCCCTTGTACTTTTATTGAATGATTTCTATTAATCTATCTTCAAGATGTTTTTTTCTCTGTGATTTTGCTATTGAGTCAATATACAGCATTTTAAAGTTTACTTTATTATAACTTACAGTTTTCACATTAAGTTCTTTTTGTACCTACTATTTCTTTGCTGAG
>NW_007767099.1:0-392 GCF_000696425.1 Galeopterus variegatus | reverse complement strand
GAGGAACTGTTCTAATACTCGTCAAAAGGAGCAAGAAAGTATTATACAGGACTATTGCTGTAAGGGAGAAACTACGGCAGTGGGGGGGAGACTGAACTCAGTCTCAAACACAAAACAAGGATCAGTGGAGACTTACAGGCAGGGGGCACGGTGAGGGAGAGGATGGGAAACTGCTGAGGACTTTGGTTAAGTATCAAGTGTGAGGGAGAAGAGAAACTTGATTAGAAATCAAGGGTAGGGAAAGATGAACTTGGTCGACTAACAGGGACACCCAATATTTTGTTATGGCAGCCCAAGCTAAGACACGAATCGTGTATATTAAAATTCTAAACTTTTACTGATTATCTTCATTTCTAAAATAACACTACAGGATTCATTTTAGTTTTCCACCT
>NW_007767098.1:5749-6153 GCF_000696425.1 Galeopterus variegatus | reverse complement strand
CTCTGGCCTACCTGTCTGAAGGACAGACTGAGGCATAGAAAGTATGATTTCAGTAGCTGTTAGGGTTTGATGTGCAGGGACAGGAGACAGGGCTGTGATGGTCTGGCTACAGCCCTAAAGATCAGGGACTCAAAGGCATGGACAGAAGTTAAGGAATTCAACTCTGGCAGCAGATTATGATCAGGCCAGTCTGGAGAGCCTTCTCCAGTCCTGGAGATGGTGTGTCCTGGGGGGTAGCAGCCACACCGTGTTTATTCGTGCTGCCTCATGTAACACAGCACAGCACCCTTCATGTAGGACATGCACCAGTGTGATGGTCATGGCACTGGGTTCCACTCCCTGATCTGTGATTTAGCCCTGTGACTTGGGCAAGTTAATCACCCTCTCTGTACCTCAGTGTGCTC
>NW_007767098.1:0-210 GCF_000696425.1 Galeopterus variegatus | reverse complement strand
TTTGGCTCGGGGCTGGAGCCCCTGATCTGGGGCCAACTCAGCTGTGGCCTTTGGCCTCCACACAAGATCTTTGTCATGAAGCTTGAAGCTTGGCAGGGGCTGCTTAATCCTTTCTGTTACTCCAGAGTAATGGTCAGGGGAGGAAGGAGCTCTGGCCTACCTGTCTGAAGGACAGACTGAGGCATAGAAAGTATGATTTCAGTAGCTGTT
>NW_007767097.1:5731-6153 GCF_000696425.1 Galeopterus variegatus | reverse complement strand
CAAGCCCCTGGTAACCACCATTCTACTCTCTGACACTGTGAATTCTACTTTTTTAGATTCCTCATATAAGTGAGAGCATGCAGTATTTGTCTGTCTGTGCCTGGCATATTTCATTTAGCAGAACATCTTCCAGGTTCATCCATTGTGTCACAAATAACAGGATTTCCTTCTTTTTAAAGGCTGAATAATATTCATACAGTGTATATATCACATTTCCTTTGTCTGTTAATAGATACTAATTTGATACCAAATCTTGGCTATTGTGAATAATGCTGCAAAGAACATGGGAATGCAGGTACTTTTTTGACATACTGATCTCATTTCCTTTGAATAGATACCCAGCACTGGGATTGCCAGATCACATGGTAGTTCTATTTCCAATTATTTGAGGAATTGTCATATTGTTTTCCATAATGACTGTA
>NW_007767097.1:1973-4311 GCF_000696425.1 Galeopterus variegatus | reverse complement strand
TTTTTTTCTAAATATATTTTGAGAGGAGTGTTGCAATCTCTAATTATAATCGTGTATTTACTCATTTCTTCTTTCATTTCTGCCAGCTACTATTTTATGTATTGTGGAGCTCTATTATTAGGTGCATACATATTTAGGATTTTTATGTCTTCTTGATGGATTGATTTTTTTACTCATTATGTAACATAATTCTTTATCCTTGGAATATTCCTTGTTCTGAAGTCTACTTTGTCACTTACTAATAGTCAAGTTTGGTTTTGATTAGTCTTCACCTGATTTTTAAAAATTCTTTTACTTTTAACTTGTGCCTTTATATTTGTAGGCAACATACAGCTGGGCCTTACTTTTAAAAAATCCAATCTAACGATCTGTGCCTTTTAATTAGAATATTACAAATAATTTGCATTTATTATACTTATTGATATAGTTGGATTGAAATCTTACCATTTAGTCATTTTTTGGCATTCTTTATTTCTTTGTGTAGATCTAAATTCCCATGTGGTTGCATACATTTTCTGCCTTAACAACCTGATTTAGCATTTCTTTTAGTGTAGTTCTGTTGGCATTAAACTTTCTGTTTTTGTTTGTTTGAATGGCTTTATTTTGCCTTCCTTTTTGAAAGGCATTTTAACTTATGTAGAATTCTAGGATGACCAGTTTTTTACTTTTAGAACTTAAAATATATCTTTTATTGTTTTTCAGTTTGCATAGATTTTCATAAGAAATTTGGTATAATCCTTATGTTTGCATGTAATGTTTACATTTTCTGTGAGTGTCTTTGATATTTTCTGTATATATTTGGTTTTCAGCAGTTTGATTATGATGTATCTAGAACTGTGTGTGTGTGTGTGTGTGTGTGTGTGTGTCTGTGTCTGTGTTATATTTATCCTGCTTGGGGTTCTCAGAGCTTTTGGGATCTGTGTTGTGTTTAATTAATACAGGAAAATTCTCAGCTATTATTTCTGAACTGTATTCTCTTCTCCTTCTGGGCACTCAATAATGTGTATGTTAGACTATTTGACATCATGTCATAGCCCTGATACATTCTGTCTCATTTTCTTTTTTCTACATTCTTTTTTTTTCCCCTTTAATTCAGTTTGGATAACTTTTACTAGCTTATCTTCAAGTGCATGAAGTTTTTCCTCAGTTGTATTCAGTCTGCTGACAAGCCCATCAAATTTTTTCTTTTTTATCTGTGACTGTGCTATTTAATAGAATCTTCTGGGTTGATGAATATATTTCTCGTGTTGTCTGATATAGTAGCAACTAGCTACATGTTGCTATTAAAGCTCATGGAGGGCCGGCCCGGTGGCACACTCAGTAGAGTGCGGCACTTGGGAGCGCGGTGGTGCTCCCGCCTAGGGTTCGGATCCCATATAGAGACCGGTCCACTCACTGGTTGAGCGCGGTGTGGGCGTGACACCGAGGGTTGCGATCCCGTTACTGGTCACGAGAAAAGGAAAAAAAAAAAAAAAAAGCTCATGGAATGTGGCTAATGTGACTGAAGCAATACATTTTAAATTTTATTTAATTTTAATTAATTTTTCATAAAAATAGTCACATTTTTTAGTGGTTATTATATTAGCACAGATCATGATATTAAGTTTTTATTTCCAGCATTTTTACTGAACTAGTTTTATTGTTTCAACTTTGCTGAAATTCTCCATCTGTTCAAATATGCTGTTCACATTTTCCACTCGATTCTTTAATATTAATCATACTTATTTTTAAGTTACTGTGTAATAGTTCCAACATTTGGATCATTGCTGAGTCTGGTCTGTTGAGTACTTTATTTCTTGACAACAGGCTGTTTTTTCTTGATTTTTTTTTTTTTTTTGGCTTGTGTCTCATTATTTTGATTTAGCAGGATATTCTGTGTTGAAAAACAGTAGAGATTAAGATAAACAATTTATGCCCCAAAATGGGTATGCCTGTTCTTCAGGCTGATAGTGTGAAAAACTGAGTCAGTATAATCAAGAGCGAGTTGTTCCTGCTTCACCCTCAATCTTCTTCTTCTTCTCTTTTTTTTTAAAGTGAGCAAACAATAAAGGCCAGGGAATGGAACTTGTGAGTAAGCAATCCACTTGGATTTGTGGCTTTCAGTAATTTTAAGCTGTCACACTAGCCATCAATCAGTTTTTAGGAATTTGTTAAAATTTCGGCTGATTTCTTCTTATCTACTTTCATGGTTCTTGTGTCTGTCTTTCATGCCATGCCAAAAATGAGACGGTTTGTGGGTCCCTTCTCTCCTTTTAAGTCCTTCTCATTCTTTGGAGTTTACTTCACTTAATTGCCTTGTGTCCTCATGTCTCTGATGGGCTTCAGAATTTTTTTTTTT
>NW_007767097.1:0-1153 GCF_000696425.1 Galeopterus variegatus | reverse complement strand
TTTTTTTTTTTCCTGTAAATTATCTAGCTTCATTTGTTGTTGCTGGGTGGGAACAACATTCTCTTGTAGATTTCTGCATCCTAAATGGAAGCAAAACCAGCTAGAATACACTTTGAGTCAAGCTCTTAATCTAGAAAGAAAAGCCATGGTGATTTGTGACAGGTTGGTAGGAGAAATGGTACGTCTTGGTGAGGGAAGTCGTATCTTGTTTACAAACAGTATCAGAGAAATACGTATCTGATAACGAGTGAAGAAAAGGTATAATAAACATTCTAAAAAGTTAAAGATCATTAGAACTTCCAAATTTACATGGAAAATATTGCAATGAGAGACTCATTTAACAAATTAAAAAAATAAGAATTAAAAAAAGAGGAAACAAATAAATTACATAAAAAAGAAAAGATGTTAAGAATAAACATTTAGTCAATGAATCATTACTCTTAATGTAAATGGACCTGAATTAATCTGTTAAAAGTCAGAGACTGTCAGATGGGCTCAAGAAAATCCCTGCTATGTGACTTTGCAAAAAATAGAGTTAAGGACAGGGAAAATGAATAGAAGGGCAAAGAGATGTTAGAAAAATACAAACAAAAGGAAAGCAGAAATGACACTATTTATATTGCATAATAAAGAATGTGAAGCTAAAAGTAGAAGGCAAAGTGAGTCTATGTAATGATACATATAACAATTAAAAAACAAATGAAAATAAAAATTTAATTAGAATATTGTGGCAGCGACTACTATATGTCCACCAAAACCTGTTACATACTAACATAAGTATTGGATCAAAGAGGAAATCAAATGGGAAATTATCAACATGGCAGTGTTGTAATGAAATGCTAAGAATGCAGACTTTGAAGCCATTTGGTATAGGTTCTAATTCTGGTTCTGCCACATACAAGCTGTAAGACCCTGGAGAATTTTTTTTACCCTTTCTGTGTCTCAGTTTTCTCATTTGTAAAAATAGGAACAATAACAGTACCTATGTAGTAGAGTTTTTATTAGGATAAGTGAATTAATACCCATAAAATCTTTAGAACAGTGCTTGGCACATTGTAGAATATGAGTAAGGTAAATGTAATAGTACAAACACTAGAAAGCAAAGGAAAGTTGGAGACTATGGTAGGCAGAATAGTGCTTTAGATGTCCATGC
>NW_007767096.1:5805-6153 GCF_000696425.1 Galeopterus variegatus | reverse complement strand
ACTGGCCCTCGCAGAGCTTCTTGAACTTTAAAATGCACAGGAGCCACCCGGGCACCTTGTGAAAATGTATAAGTCTGGGGAGGGTCCAAAGACCGCATTGCTTACAAGCTCCTGGTGATGCTGGTGCTGATGCTGCTGGCCCTGGGACCACACCTGGTCCAAGCCCGCACCCTCTCAGGCTATGCTTTTGAGCCTTTGCTGTCCTTCAAGGCTGCCTTTAGTTCCCTTATTAACTCTTTCGTCAAACATTTACTAGTGTCTACTGTGTAGCCAGGCCCTGTGCTGAACTCTGGTGACAGAAGATGAAGGGAACCCAGTGTCTGCCCTCAAATTACATACAGCTGGGCT
>NW_007767096.1:0-459 GCF_000696425.1 Galeopterus variegatus | reverse complement strand
TTTGCCAAATGGCCACGTTAAAGCATGTGTTTTCTCCAAAGCCCGTTAATTCCTGCGAGTTGGGAGAATAATTAAATCCCATTTTATAATGATTCAGTGTTATCTCACACTTTGGGTTCGGTTGTAATTATTAAGCAGGATGGAAAATAAAACATCCAAATACCATAATTAACTTTCAGATCAGAACAGATGTCAGCTTGGGGAGGACTAACACCTCTGGGGCAAGTTTCTTTTTCTTTCTTCTGCTGCCACCTGCCCATCCCTTGCCTCTGTCCCCCCTCCCGCCACCCAACTAGACGTGCATCCTTTAATTTCTTGCTCATAGTCAACATATATTCACTGAGCACCACTTAGTGATAGTTTTATGGAGAGAGAGAGAGAGAGAGAGAGAGAGAGAGTCCGCCACATCCTTCAAAGCTTAGCACCAGCATCTCCTCTCCCCACTGGCCTCCTGGGCCC
>NW_007767095.1:5868-6153 GCF_000696425.1 Galeopterus variegatus | reverse complement strand
CCTCTGATGAAACAGTACGCTAACATTTTAAAATGATCCTACCTTTAAAGATATGAGAAACAGTAATGTGAAGAGAATAAAAGTTTATAAGCTATACACTACTTTTGTAATATCAAAGGAAAAAAAGACTAGAAAGCAAATAGCCCAGAGCTTAAGAGTGATTTTTAATCAGTGCTATTATAGGTGAATTTTATTTTCTTCCCTATACTTTTCATCATTTTCTAATTTTTTTTGCAATTAACCTTTATTCACTTTATAATCAGATAAATGCTTTAAAATTTTAAT
>NW_007767095.1:0-464 GCF_000696425.1 Galeopterus variegatus | reverse complement strand
ACACATCGGCTGTGTTGGTAACTTTGGCTGGGATGGGGAGACCTTCAGCCCACTGTACTCTCCAGTCTTTAACACTGATAAAATATTTTGGGATGAATACTCCACATTTAGACCTTTGTAACCATTGCATAAGCTATTAAAGAAAGAAGAAATGAAAGAGACCCTTCGCACAATGTCCAAAATGGTAATGAAATCTCATTAAACGTTAAAATTTTCCTAAGTTTTTTTCTGAGATTTTGCCTTCATCTTCTTGCAAACTTCTATCAAGCTGTAAGACACCATAATTTGACCCAGTAATTCCACTTGTACAAGGGTATTTAGTGTTTGTGGCAACATTGTTTATGACGATAAAACATTTGAAACATAAGAAAAATGAGAAATGTTGAAATAAATTATGGCTAACCCTCTGATGAAACAGTACGCTAACATTTTAAAATGATCCTACCTTTAAAGATATGAGAAAC
>NW_007767094.1:5702-6153 GCF_000696425.1 Galeopterus variegatus | reverse complement strand
ATGTGAAAGTAAAGAGAACAATGTAATTGTTCATGTAGGACTTACAGAAAAGACTGCTTTGACAATGACAAATGTTCTTGTGTCCTGTTTTATCTATTTCCCCCAAGTTTTTAATTTCAATTTTATTTTTGTTGTTTTTTAATTAATTTATTATTATTACTTTTCTACATTCTAAGATGTTGTGGAGCAGTTGGCAGGAAGGGGAAAGGGGAAAGAGGACAGGGATAGGGTGGGCGAAGGAGGAAGAAGGAGGGAGGGGCGCATGGTTGAGGCCCATGACGTGCCCCTCACTCTGGCAGGGGAGCCCAGAGGCTTCCAGTGGTGGCTTGGTCATTAGGGGCTGGATGCAGAATTCAGGGGAGTGTGGCTGAGGCCCTTGGTGCACCCCCACCCCAGGAGGCCAAGGTGCTTCCAGTGGTAGCTCAGTGGTGGTCACTGGGCTGGATGCAGA
>NW_007767094.1:0-298 GCF_000696425.1 Galeopterus variegatus | reverse complement strand
AGCGCCGCCGCGCTTCCCAAGCGGCGCACCATCCAGTGCGCCACCGGGCCGGCCCTAAATTGCTCATTTTAATTGTTGCCTTACCTTCTCGGTTTTGATTTAACTTCTCTATACGTCACTGATTTGAATTTCTGACATTTATATTTTATTCCTTCAAATCATGTATGCTTACATTCACCACATTTTCTTATTTTATAATGATATATGTGTGTGTACATTATGGAAAATTTCAAATATATGTGAAAGTAAAGAGAACAATGTAATTGTTCATGTAGGACTTACAGAAAAGACTGCTTTG
>NW_007767093.1:5900-6153 GCF_000696425.1 Galeopterus variegatus | reverse complement strand
GGTGGTATGAGAGGATGTATAATACAAAATTTTACGGGGCCAGCCATCTGCCAGGAGAGTCCAGGAATGACGAGGGAAGGCTTCACAGAGGAGGTGTTGCTTAAGCTGGGTTCTGAGGAATGAGGAGGAATTTTCCAGTTGGACTTGGTGGGGAAGGGCATTTCAGATAGAGAGGATACCCTGTAGAAAAAGCCCTTTTATAACAATAAGGAGAGGAGGAGTAGAAGAGGATATCCTGCTTAATCCTATATTA
>NW_007767093.1:0-420 GCF_000696425.1 Galeopterus variegatus | reverse complement strand
TAATAAATAAAAAACAGGTTCAAACAGGTTCAGACCCCAGTTTTAGTGAAAAAATATGTGCGTGCATACGTGTAGAAAAAGATGTGAAAGAAAATTGCTGTTAGGGCTGTCACTGAGTGTGGTGTGGATGAAGGGAAACTGCACCTTTCTATTGTTCCAATACTTTACAATATGCGTATTTCTTTACTATCAGAGACATATAATGATGGTCTAATTTCCTTTTTTACTATTTACATATTTCTTTTTCATTCAAGACTCACTCATTCATTCAATAAATGTTTATTGAGCATCTGCTACATGCCTGACGTGGTGTGTCTTCTTAAACTCATGATCCAGTGGGAAGACTCACAAGAAAACACGGTGGTATGAGAGGATGTATAATACAAAATTTTACGGGGCCAGCCATCTGCCAGGAGAGTC
>NW_007767092.1:5890-6153 GCF_000696425.1 Galeopterus variegatus | reverse complement strand
TCTGGTAAGCTGTAGAGACAAATTTGAATCAAGATCTAAACTCCATACTTGGGGCTCTTTCCTCCGTGTCACCATGCCAGTCTATGCCAAGACTATCTCCCAAAGGCTCTTTTACCTTCTTTCTAGGCATTTTGATTTCTTTCTTAGTTTCAGAAATTAATTTAAAGTAATTTAATTTTCCACTTAATTTCAGTAGCAGGAATATTAGTCCCGAGAAACTGAAATATTAGGGAAAATCCTAGATTGAGACTTCCAGGCAACAG
>NW_007767092.1:0-367 GCF_000696425.1 Galeopterus variegatus | reverse complement strand
TCATACAGTATCCCATTGTGTGGTTATGTCACATTTTGTTGATCACCCATCAGTTGATGGACGTATGGTTTCCACTTTTTGGCTCTTATGAATAATACTGTTATGAACATTTGTGTAGAGTACAAGTCTTTGTAAAGATATGCATTTTCTAGTTTTGGTTTTTAAGCTCTGAGGGTTAAAGAATACCAGAAAGGTATTTGAAGTTATGTTTGTTTTTTTGAAGGTTATGTACGTTATGCCAGAAATAAAATTGTTAAGTAGTGTGCTTTGAATAAAACACGCACACACCTTCTGAAAGACCATTTGAAATAGGCAGAAAGGGCCTGTTAAATTAAAAGTATGTAAATGAACATACTGTAATGTTTAA
>NW_007767091.1:5828-6153 GCF_000696425.1 Galeopterus variegatus | reverse complement strand
TGAGGAGGCCGCTACTGCTGTTGGATGCTGTTGCTGCCAGGGCCCCTGAGATGTCCCAAGAAATCACTGCTGCTGCTGCTTCTCCTACTACTACTGCTGAGGACTGAGCTCATGTTGTCTGCTAATGGCTCTCAGGATCTTTCCCAATTCCCTAGCTTGTGGACTGCGTGTGGAGGATCTGGTGACCCAGACCTGGCATGTGAGGGGTCTGGTGACCCAGTCTATACAATGGGCTTGAAGGGTCTGAGCCCTAGCCTTGCCAATACAAATGGAAACTTAGTATAACTAAAATAATGAAGTGATTTGGCTTCAGTTATGAATGGCC
>NW_007767091.1:0-262 GCF_000696425.1 Galeopterus variegatus | reverse complement strand
ATGGTCAGGGCCCCTCAGATGTTCAGAATCTTGCCAAGCATTTGATGTAAATGTGCACATGCACCCAGGTTTTCCTTGGTTATGGTCTAATGTAATTGAGTATGTGCACCCAGGTGTCCTGGGTTATGGATTTAAGTATAAAAGATGAGTGGCTCTGATCCATGGGGCCCCCCCACCACCAGGATGCCCCCGGGGTCATTGTGAGGAGGCCGCTACTGCTGTTGGATGCTGTTGCTGCCAGGGCCCCTGAGATGTCCCAAGA
>NW_007767090.1:5873-6153 GCF_000696425.1 Galeopterus variegatus | reverse complement strand
CTGAGGGTTGCGATCCGTTGCCGGACACGGAAAAAAGACAAAAAAAAAAAAAAAAAAAATCATTAATTTTTATTTCACAGTTGGCCTTGCTCAAAACTCTCCTGTAATATTGCCTATAAAGTTAGCTTGAGCAACACAAAGAAATACTTCTAATGATTGTTAAGTTTTTACACTAAACTATTATTGTCTAATTACATTTTCTCTTTCACCAAAGTGACCTGATTTTAATTGCCTTTAGTTTCCTTCCATAAAATAAATTAATCCTCAAAAGTTGGAGACC
>NW_007767090.1:0-303 GCF_000696425.1 Galeopterus variegatus | reverse complement strand
ACACAAAATAACTGCCTCATATACAAAATAAAATGATGAATATAGTGCTTTGTAGCTGAATTAACAGACATAAGTATTTTGAGTATTTGAAGTTTTTACACACTTGAAACCCTAATGTACAAATGTATCAATCATACAATAATCACATATATACATAAATACAGATGCATATGCAAATATTTATAAAGATATGAATGTGTGTGATATTTATCTATCTGTATATCTCTCTACCTATCTACCTGCTTATCTGTTCATCCATGCATTTGTCTATTTTACTGTCTGTCTGTCCATCTCAGAGTTGGC
>NW_007767089.1:5584-6153 GCF_000696425.1 Galeopterus variegatus | reverse complement strand
TCCCTTGTTTTGTCAACAGGTACTTTACTCCATCAATATCTCTTCTATTTCATTTATCTTTAACCTCTAACTCTACCAATAACTCCCTCATCCTGTCTTTCCTTCCCATACCCCTCACCAACTAAAAAGCTTATTAAAACCATACATGCCCTAACTGTATGAGTACTAACTATCTCTAATCTTGCAGTTTTAATTGATTCACCAACACACTACAGTTTGTTTTAATCCTCAGGACTCTATCTACTAAAACATCTAAAGTGGAGTTTAACAGTGACTTAACATTGCCAAATCCAGTAAGAACATTCATTCAACTTGTTAGACAGTATACGATTTTATACTGTGTGCCAGGCACGACTTTCTAGAACTCATTAGTTTCTGGAATTCTATTATACTGTTTATGTAAATTTTATTTGTGGGCCCCAGTGCTGCCTATTACTTAAATGTTGGGGTTGCACACAGTTCTCTCTCCAATTCATTACTCTTTCATTTTTCTGTGCTATCTCATCTATTTTTTTTAGTTTTTTTGCATGAGCCATGAATGACTTTGATGATTCCCAAATCCACATCTT
>NW_007767089.1:0-780 GCF_000696425.1 Galeopterus variegatus | reverse complement strand
TTACTGTCATTTTGAGTTGTATGTAAGGTATAACTTTTGTTTTGTGCTGTTTTTCCACAGTTGTGAGTAGGGAAATTGAAAAGAGAGGACTCATTTGCTGTCTCTGGAAAAAACAGAAGTAAATACCTAGAAAGAAATTATCCCATACTCATACAGTTCTGGGGGGAAACAGAGCACCGAAAGAGGGTGGGAAGTGACGCCACCAAGAGGCAGGAGGAGAGAGGTCTAGAGGAGATGGAGAGAAAGGAGAATGTGGGGAGGTTGAGACCTGAGAACAGGTCTTCAGACTTAGCACACAAAGAATACGGTCATGAGATACTGACTCAAAGATGTCCACAGATGACTTAAGCCATGCAGAGGACAAAAGAACCAGCAATAAATTATTTAGATGTAATTTGTGAATTTGTGAGTATTCAATACCAATCAGGAGTAATCTGTCTTTGGACAGCTCTCACATTTCCCTATCTGACTATATTAGCCATTTGTCTGTCTTCTTAAGACTCCTACTCACCTGTATTTTTCTTATTCCTGAACTCCAACAATTCAAATACACAATTAAAGTCATTTGGCATAAATTAATTTAGTTTTCTTTTTCCCCCTTTCAAATGTATTGACACCTTCATTTATCTCCAATTTAGCTTTACTTATCTCATTCACAGGAGACAAAGTGATCCTTCCCTTGATCAAGGCCAATCTTATCACATTTACATTTGATCCCATCCCTTGTTTTGTCAACAGGTACTTTACTCCATCAATATCTCTTCTATTTCATTTATCTTT
>NW_007767088.1:5864-6153 GCF_000696425.1 Galeopterus variegatus | reverse complement strand
CCAGAGAGCACCTTTCACCTTGTGAGGGGCTCCAGATGCTGTGTTCCCAAGCCCTCGGATGGCCATTTGCCTCAGGGTGGCATTGGAGTCCCAGGCACTCTGATCCATCAAGATGAGCACATCCCGCAGATTCCCGTGCTTCCAGAGGGTCGGCTCCTTCATGAGCTGAAATCAACATACCCCTCCTGTTCAGTTAAGGGAGTGGCCTCCCTTCAGGTGAGTGCCAAGGGCATCACAGCCACAATTCAAGACAGGGCCTCGCTGCTTGGAGAGCAGAGCAGGAAGCCCT
>NW_007767088.1:0-228 GCF_000696425.1 Galeopterus variegatus | reverse complement strand
ACACAAGGAGATTGAAATTCTGTGTGAGTCACGCATACTTCAACCCAAGAGCCACCATTTCAACAGTTTATTTGGATTTTCACTTAATTTCCATGCAACCACTAGGCATAGTAAATAAACCACTAGGTAAATAACCATTTCAAACTCTACTTAAATGAGCTGTTTTCCCAGAGAGCACCTTTCACCTTGTGAGGGGCTCCAGATGCTGTGTTCCCAAGCCCTCGGATG
>NW_007767087.1:5865-6153 GCF_000696425.1 Galeopterus variegatus | reverse complement strand
TTTCTATGTATATAAATGTTCTTGATGTCTGTAGCAAGTGTGCGTTAAATAGGACCCTGAGTCTCTGTTCTGGCCTCAACACTTTATCAGTACCAATAAGAGCCACCAGGGATGTACATGATTTTTTTTTTTTTTTAAATCAGGATCATCATGTTAAGTTTGTCCAATTTCCATCTAAGTAAAACTGCAGCCAGATGAATGTGGTGTCAGAGAAAGATGTGATTAATTACACAGAGAATCAATACTGTAGGATTGCCCACTTTGCATCTATAAAAATACATTCTGCTA
>NW_007767087.1:0-244 GCF_000696425.1 Galeopterus variegatus | reverse complement strand
TGTGTGTGTGTGTGTGTGTGTGTGTGCATGTATAAGTTACCTAGGCTTCTCTAAAACTCCTGAATTTATCATTTTATGGTAGAAAAATGTATGTCTTACTTTTTATAAATTATTTTATTTTTAAAACTTTTAGAATCCAATTCTATTAAAAAATTCAATGAAGTCTGCAAAGAGAGTGTGGAAGGACAATATCATGATAAATGTGTTGGAGGAACTTTTTTTGCTTCTTAGAAAATGATTACAT
>NW_007767086.1:5879-6153 GCF_000696425.1 Galeopterus variegatus | reverse complement strand
ATACCAAACAAGCCTCCCCTGGGACCCAAGCCCAAGACATGTGGAGGATTGGGTGGAATAGTATAGGGTTGATTGGGGTAGGTCAAGTTAATGTCCAGATGTCCCCCCTACTCACGCTTCCCATTCCATCTCAGGCCCTCCCACTAAGGCCTCCGTGCCTCAATTTTAACTCATTTGTGTGTATATATATATATATATTTTTTTTTTTTCCTGTCTCTTTCATAGACATGATGTCTCTCCCTATATTCTACTTTTCATCCATTTTTTTTTTTTT
>NW_007767086.1:0-430 GCF_000696425.1 Galeopterus variegatus | reverse complement strand
AGTCTCTGATCTCTTTGGTTAAATGGTATCAAAGTGCCTACCTTACAATATTGTATTTGTCAAAACAGAAAATATAGGTAAGTACATAGTGCATCGTCACCACTCAGTACATAGCTGGTAATCTTATACTAAAGTCTATGTGCACAGTCTATGGAAAAGCAAATTCTCATCACTTCAACTTTATGTATTAATTCATAAATGTCTCGATAAGAGAAAATGGACTTGGATTAGGTATTTTGAACATTTATGACATATATTCCTAGTTATAAAATTTCAGAAAGGTGGATGAAAAGTAAAACCTAATTAGACCATGATACAGAATAAATGAGAATAATTTCTGTGCATATTTCCCAATATTAAATTAATAAGTTGAAAGCACTATATTAGTTCACTCTCTATCTTCTAAACAATTTACTCCTAAAATGAGGAA
>NW_007767085.1:5868-6153 GCF_000696425.1 Galeopterus variegatus | reverse complement strand
ACAGGTCTTCACAGAGCCACCTGACCCCTCCATACTGCACCCAGGCTCACCTGTTCCTAGCCCAAAAGCTGGTCCGACAATCTCAGCACTGCATGCCCATGCCTGGTGTTATAGTTGGTTGGGCAGCAACTCTGAACCTCAGAGAGACCACCAAACAGCTGGTTGGCCCACCGTGCCTGCACGCACCTGTCCTAACAACAAGTGTGGAGTATTCAACCCAGCAAAACAGTACAGGCCACTGAGACATTTGCAAACATCACTGAAGAGGATTATAACCAAAGAAAC
>NW_007767085.1:0-233 GCF_000696425.1 Galeopterus variegatus | reverse complement strand
AATACATTAACTATACTGACTCAATCATTATACAACATATATGCATCAAAAGATCAGATTATAAATAGGTACAATTGCGTGTCAATTAAAATAAATTAATGTTTTTAAAACAGATAAGGTAGAGATAAATGGATTCTGTAGTTTGAAAATCATTATGAAATAATAGGCCACTGGTCAGGTAGAGATCCTGACCTCTTAAGCCAGAGTTAGAAAAAAAAATTGCAAGAGGAGAA
>NW_007767084.1:5743-6153 GCF_000696425.1 Galeopterus variegatus | reverse complement strand
TTTTCTGTTTTAGTCCAGGTTGTGTTGCTTATAACAGAATACCTGAAACTGGGTGATTTATAAGGAAAAGAGGTTTATTTGGCTTACGATTCTGGGACAGCGGCATCTGGCATGGGTCTCAGGCTGCTTCTACTCATGGCAAAAAGTGTCAGACAGCCAGTGGGTACAAGCAGATCACATGGTGAGAGGAAGCAAGAGAGAGTGAGAGAGGAGGTGCCAGGGCCCTTTAAATAGTCAGCTCTCGCAGGAACTAATAGAGCAAGAACTCACTCATTACACTCCGCCACTCCAGGGAGAGTGCTAATCAATTCATGAGGGATCCATCCCCATGACTCAAATCAGTTTCCAGCACTGCCACATTGGAGATCACATTTCCACATGAGTTTTGGAGGGGACAACACATCCAAACT
>NW_007767084.1:0-219 GCF_000696425.1 Galeopterus variegatus | reverse complement strand
CCACCACATAAGTCTCTAAGACATTCCAAACTTTCCCTCGTCTTTTTCACTTCTTCTAAGTCCTCCAAACTCCTCCAACCTTTGCCTATTAGCTAGTTCCAAAGCTGCATCCACATTTTCAAGTATCTGTATAGCAACACCCTACTCCTCGGTACCAGTTTTCTGTTTTAGTCCAGGTTGTGTTGCTTATAACAGAATACCTGAAACTGGGTGATTTAT
>NW_007767083.1:5757-6153 GCF_000696425.1 Galeopterus variegatus | reverse complement strand
TGTGGGACCAGCCCAGTGCCATCCCTTACAATAACTCACCAGCCTCTGAGTGGCTCCCTTTCTCTGGTTCTGGCTCCTCACTCCTACGTGGGTCCATGGGAACCTTATTAATGGTCTTGTTGTCCTGGGGGCCGCCAAGGCCCTTTTCTCTCCTGCTGCCTCCAAGCAACTCCATCTGAAGGGCACAGCTGCGGCTTCTGCTGGCTCCTGCTCAATGCGCTCAGCAGCTCCAGCCTTAAAGCAGCCGCAGCCCGAAAGGCTCAGAGCAGCTTTTTCTTTCTCTCATCATGGCTTCTCCCACCTTCATGAACTCCATAGGTCTCTCCTCCTCCCCCCAGCTCCAGCAGCCCCAGCTTGGCTGATGTTACATTTTTATAGTTGTAAATTGGTTGATTT
>NW_007767083.1:2648-2855 GCF_000696425.1 Galeopterus variegatus | reverse complement strand
GACTTGATGTGCCTGGTTGTGGGAACGAGGTCCGGTCCCCTTCTCCATACCTAGGCCCAGGTGGGCTCTGAGGTGCTGGAATGGTGTGCCTGGCTGTGGGAGCCAGGTCCAGTCCCCTTCTCCATGCCTTTGGTCCCTGGGTAGGTCCAGAGGTGTGGGCATGGTGTGCCTGGTTGTGGGAGAGAGGTCCAGTACCCTTCTCCTTGT
>NW_007767083.1:0-451 GCF_000696425.1 Galeopterus variegatus | reverse complement strand
TGGTGTGCCTGGGCCAGAACTAATTTTTTGTTCTTTGCTTCTAACATGGCGGAACTTCCTGCAGGAACCAGTACTTGAGCTGTGCAGTTGTTTAAATTGCTGCTTAGCTGCTCTTTCCCTAGGGAAGGCTTTTTGTGCAGCTCAGGATTTAATAGTTGACCCTATAGGTACTTCCAGCTCTCCAGAGACCCGGTGGATCTGTGTTCTGTAGAATCTCTGATCCGGGCCTGACTCTTTTCATCAAACTGCACTCCATGCAATTCTGTATTCCCGACCAGTCTCCTCTGAGTGGTCCTGTGCTGATCGGGGAGCAGATCAGCTGTTCTTGCTATGTCCCAGTATTCTCCTGGTGTTCCCATCTGGCCCACCACCCACACTCCAAACACTTCCTGTGGGACCAGCCCAGTGCCATCCCTTACAATAACTCACCAGCCTCTGAGTGGCTCCCTTT
>NW_007767082.1:5941-6153 GCF_000696425.1 Galeopterus variegatus | reverse complement strand
TTCCTAAACCTCATTCAGATCAGGCAGATGGAGTATACCATCTTTATTTTATGTTTTTATTCATTTATTGAAACAAAATTGATTGTACGTTTCTGTGGGGTACAGTATCGAATATCCATAACTGTGTGCAATATGTGATGCTCAAATCAGCATAATTTGTATATTCAACATTACACAATGTAGTCATTTTTTTGTGGCCCTTTACTAATTCC
>NW_007767082.1:0-660 GCF_000696425.1 Galeopterus variegatus | reverse complement strand
AAATGGATCCAGAAGGCAGAAGGTCAGTAAGGACATAGTTTAACTCAACAACATCAGTCAATCAAACATAATTGACATATGAGAGTACTTCAGTTCAAAGCAAATTATTTTAGTGAATCCTGAAACTTTAGCATTATGCCAGAATCATTTTTGACAACCAAATATTTGCTATAATTTTTCATATAATCAATAAGTTCTCCCCTTTATTTGACCTAAAATGGATAATTTGGGGGCAATCTTTTTTTCTGGTATAGATTAATACAATAAGATTTTACAATAGGTTTCAAATTTCTCTGAGGGTTCTAGAATACCATATTATGAGAGAGCCAAACAGTGTGTGGTTTGAGGGGTTCTAATTTCTGAGGGCAAGAATATAAAAGATGAGTAAGATCTGCCCAGATAAGTTTCTAATTAGTTATCATGTTCTCTAAACTTTTGTTAAACTTTATAATTTTGCTTTGTGACTACTACAAAGAGCTTAGAATTTATTTTCTTTTATTTCATTTCCTAAACCTCATTCAGATCAGGGAGATGGAGTATACAATCTTTATTTTATGTTTTTATTTCATTTATTGAAACAAAATTGATTGTATCTTTCGGTGGGGTACAGTATCGAATATCCATAACTGTGTGCAATATGTGATGCTCAAATCAGGATAA
>NW_007767081.1:5719-6153 GCF_000696425.1 Galeopterus variegatus | reverse complement strand
TGTGTGGCTCTCCCTAAAAAAATCCTTCAGTCTCAGGCTGAACAGCCGCCCGGAACAGCGTCTGCCTGTGATGCAGAAAAGAAAAAAGCCCACACAGAATTTGCTGGGATATTTTCTTTTCAACACCAACAAACTGACAGCGTTCCCAAATCCTAGAGGAGCAGGCTCAGCTGGCTCCGAGATCAGAAGAAAGGGTGGAGGGAAGACAGCCAAGTCAGTGGCTTATGTCCACACGTGGCTTTCTTGTCAAGGTGACACATGCGCCCAGAGCCTTTTTATAAGAGGAGGAGAAGGAAAGCTCTTGCTTGGTCATCGGATTTAGGAGGCTGACCCATGTATTGATCTTTAAAAGCAAATCAGGAAAATTTGTGGCCACTCAGAAATGACCAGAGTGGAATATTCCTCTAACGGGACTCTGCTTAGAATTTGGGGGA
>NW_007767081.1:0-319 GCF_000696425.1 Galeopterus variegatus | reverse complement strand
GGTGGGGGACGTACGGACGCCTCGGACACAAGGCAGACTCCTGCGGACCTGCCGGCTTAGCGTCAGGACAGAGGAGAGAGGACACAACGTCTGAACTCGAGCGCGTCAGCTGGGTGGACATTGGTGCCGCGTCTCATGGACAGACAGCGGCCCTGGCCCCCAGCAGCTGGGGCATCCGGGAGCCCGTGGGAGGGGGTTTGCCACCACAGGTCAGACTCTCTCTTTACTCCCAGAGAAGCAGCCTAATGGGAATGACCCTGTGTGGCTCTCCCTAAAAAAATCCTTCAGTCTCAGGCTGAACAGCCGCCCGGAACAGCGT
>NW_007767080.1:5822-6153 GCF_000696425.1 Galeopterus variegatus | reverse complement strand
TTGCATCACTGATTGTCTTTTCACACCCGAGTTAAGATTTTACTTGTTCTTGATTTGATGAGTGATTTTCAGTTGCATCCTGGACATGTTGGGTATTGTGTTGTGAGAGTCTAGGTCCTCTTCCATCTTCTTTTCTGCAGGCAATCACCGTGGTTAGGGGTAGCACACAGATCTAGGTGGGGGTGGACGTTTGGTTCCCCACGGGGCCCCACTGACACCATTGCAGCAAAGCAGGGTACCGCTGCACACTGCCACACCTTGCCTCAGTGCTGAGGGTGGGGATAGAAGTTCTCCTCACAGGGCCCTGCTGGGTGGAGCTTTTTTTTAAAAA
>NW_007767080.1:0-223 GCF_000696425.1 Galeopterus variegatus | reverse complement strand
AAAATTTCCACTTGGTTTTTCTATATATCACCTATTTCTTTTCTGAGACTTTTTATTCTTTCATGTGTTTCAAGTATGTTCATAATTGCTTATCAAAGCATTTTTGTAATGGCTGCTTTAAAATCCTCGTTAGATGACCCCAGTGTCTGCATCATCTTGCTGTTGCATCACTGATTGTCTTTTCACACCCGAGTTAAGATTTTACTTGTTCTTGATTTGATGA
>NW_007767079.1:5415-6153 GCF_000696425.1 Galeopterus variegatus | reverse complement strand
AAAAAAAATCAAAATAAAGTAGGTTTTCCAAAATTCACTTGGTATAAGTCTCATGAACTCGGTGTCAACCTCTTGTTCTTAAGATAAATAATGTAGGCCGGTCGTTTACTCAATTGGTTAGAGCATGGTGTTGTTAACACCGAGTTTAAGGGTTCAGATGCCTGTACTAGCCAGCCACCGATCAATCAATCAACCAATCAATCAATCAATAGTATAAGGTTAGAACTGCTGATTTTTGGTTCATGTATATCCTGCTGGCTTTGAATAAGCCATTTAGATATTGTTAAGAATAGCTGAAGCATGAAGTTTCTGCTTCAGGTTGCATGTAGACACTTTTAGCTCCCATGTTGGAATCAGTAACCAGTGATTATGATTCTTGTATTCCAAGAGAAAAGGGCAACTGTATTTGAAACTTTCCTCTCTCCTTAAAATGCCTTTGCTTGTAGTGGACTTTGGAGCACTTTGTAACTCTGTTGGTTAGTGTTTCCTGGGTCGATCCTCACATTTGGCTCTAAGTAAACTTCCCTAAAAAATATTTTGTCTCCACAGCCTTATTTTTGGTTGACAGTATCAACATCCATACTGATGGCAACAGGGATAATAATGCGTAAGAGTTAGGATTCAACACCAGGTGGTCTGGCTCTGGAACCCAGGCTCCTTGGTGCTACACCTAGAAGAAAATGGCTGTGTGGAGGTGGCTGCCTTGGAGAAAGGAGTCTATGAGGTCATAGTGGTGGG
>NW_007767079.1:0-202 GCF_000696425.1 Galeopterus variegatus | reverse complement strand
CCACTTGGATGGTTTCTAACATGTATACTGTTTAACCACCCAACTCTGCTCCAAAAGTTGTAGGAGACAAGGTATGTTGATGATGATAATGACTATTATAATGATGATTATGAGGATGATTATGACAATCATGGTATTAATAAAAAAAATCAAAATAAAGTAGGTTTTCCAAAATTCACTTGGTATAAGTCTCATGAACTCG
>NW_007767078.1:5925-6153 GCF_000696425.1 Galeopterus variegatus | reverse complement strand
TGGTCATCTTCTATGCAGCCAGTATCTTCATCTATGCCCGCCCAAAGGCACTCTCAGCTTTTGACACCAACAAGCTGGTCTCTGTACTCTATGCTGTCATTGTACCATTGCTCAATCCCATCATTTACTGCTTGCGCAACCAAGAGGTCAAGAGAGCCCTACGCTGTACTCTGCACCTGTACCAGGGCCAAGATGCTCACCCCAGAAAAGCTAGTGCAGATGGGTAGA
>NW_007767078.1:0-509 GCF_000696425.1 Galeopterus variegatus | reverse complement strand
GTATTTTCACACCAAATAATTTAATAAAAGTTTGATTAATTTTAGTGACTTCCATAAGGTAGGCAGTCCCTTCCTTTTTGGTCACTGATACATGCAGCAATTGCTTTATTCTTTTATGAAAACGAGTTTTGAATTTTTACCTGGAATTTAGTCCACATGACATTTTTTTTTTCTTTTTGTCTTTTTTACTGACTGGTAACGGGATCGCAACCCTCGGTGTTGCGCCTGCACTGCGCTCAGCCTGTGAGCGGGAACCGGTCTCCACATGGGATACGAACCCTTGGCGGCAGCGCCTACACGATCCCAAGCAGCGCACTCTCCAGTGCGCCACCGGGCCGGCCCTAGTCCACATGACATTTGAGCCTTGATGCTGTTTTAATTTAGCTGATTGATAAGGGAGAGGTAAAGGATAATTGGCACATAGTTATTGCTTTTTGCATTCAGCATCTCTAACAAACTATACCAGCTCTTTTAGAAATCACTGTTTGGTACTGGCAAGCTTGAGTGGA
>NW_007767077.1:5924-6153 GCF_000696425.1 Galeopterus variegatus | reverse complement strand
CTGGAGGAGGAAAGCTCTGTCCTCTTTTGATTTGGAGCCTCCAGCTGGAAGGGAGGAGCCCATGCCATCTACTCCGTAGAGCCCCTTCCAGTCACAGACACACTCACCTGCTGCCGCTGCCTCATCTGGGCTCTCTGGTGGTCTATCTCCAAGGTGGCCAATTTGACGGTCCCTACCTGACAGGGTCAGGGACAAGTTTAGTGCTATGAAGAGGAGAAAGAAAGAAAGA
>NW_007767077.1:0-487 GCF_000696425.1 Galeopterus variegatus | reverse complement strand
CCCAGGAAAGGCTGGATGAAGCAGCTCCATTTTGAGACTGCTGGTGACGGTGTACCTGCTATAGCAGTTTGGAAAGTCATCTAGCTTTAGCTATCAACATTTTATTTTATTTATTTATTTATTTCTTCAGATTTCTCATCTTCAAAATTTAATATTTCAAGGGAATGTATTGGTCATTTTATTTTTTTATTTTATTTGATTTTTTTTTATTATTATTATTTTTTCCATTTAAGCCAGTTTGGACATTTAATTTTTTTTAAATTTTATTTTGTTGATATACATTGTGGTTGATTATTGTTGCCCCCTACCAAAACCTCCCTCCCTCTCCTCCCTCCCACCCAACAATGTCCTTTCTGTTTGCTTGTCGTATCAACTTCAAGTAATTGTAGTTGTTATATCTTCTCCCCACCCCCCCGGATTTTTTTTTGTGTGTGTGTGTGTGAATTTATTTATTAATTTTTAGCTCCCTCCAATAAGTGAGAACATG
>NW_007767076.1:5900-6153 GCF_000696425.1 Galeopterus variegatus | reverse complement strand
AACTAAGTTCACTAAACAAGAAGCCTCCTATTGACTGCAATGGTGCAGGACCTAGGAACTTCGAAAACATTTTTGTTTCTCCTTGATAATTTTCAGGGTAGATCTTTCATTTCTTCATTCATTCATCTATTCAACAGGATTTATTTATACTTGATCTTTCTTTGCTATCACTGCACTTTTAAAAAATGTCATAATTAAATTATATTGTCAGCAATTTAAAGTATGCAATGGGGTTAAGATTTTAAATATCGAA
>NW_007767076.1:2591-2948 GCF_000696425.1 Galeopterus variegatus | reverse complement strand
TAGGTAATTGGGAAAGATCCCAGGAGCTGTTGGCAGATGACATGAGCTCAGTCCTCAGCAGTAGCAGTAGCAGCAGCAGTGGCAGCAGCAGCAGTGGTGGCCTCTTGGGGCATCCCAGGGGTACTGGCAGCAACAGCCTCCAGCAGCAGTAGTGGCCTTTCTGTGGCCTCTTACTCTTTCTTCTTACTGAATAAATAGGCCTTAATTTTCTAAGAGCATTAAACTATTTCAGTATTCATACAGAGTAACAATACTTGTATATGTGGCACACTGTAAAAATAAATGTCATGTTATGGGCTGAATGGTGTCCCTCCAACTTCAAATCCATATGTTGAATTCCTAATACCCAGTGCCTCA
>NW_007767076.1:0-445 GCF_000696425.1 Galeopterus variegatus | reverse complement strand
CATCTGTGGGTCATTAAATCATCCAAGAATCAAAGTCTGTCAGCCAGTGCTCTGCCCTTCATGGCAACCGCCGTGAGGATGGGAGCCTCATCTGTTCTGTAAATATTTATGTATCTAGCCCAAAGAAGTACTTGGCTCAAAGAGGAAACTCAGTTAATATTTGTTAAAAGAATAATTAAATCAGTGTATGAACACCTTCCTGATGAATCAACAAACAGCTGAAATGTTTGTTGATTAGTTTTTGCATGCACCAATCTTACGTGTTCATTGAACAGCTATGCACTGTTCATTTTCAGCGTACAAGGCACCGTGCTATCTAATGTGACAACACAGAGAAGGCACTGTCCTTAACTACAAATTGTTACAATCCAGTGTTTTAGAGATAACTAAGTTCACTAAACAAGAAGCCTCCTATTGACTGCAATGGTGCAGGACCTAGGAACTT
>NW_007767075.1:5522-6153 GCF_000696425.1 Galeopterus variegatus | reverse complement strand
TACAGCCACTTGGAAAACAGGAGGTTTCATGCAAACCTAATCATACTCTTACCATAATGATCTAGCAATCCTGCAACTTGATATGTACCCAAAGCAGTTAAAAACTTATGTCCACAGAAAAAAATCTATGTACACATGTTTAACACAGCTTTATTCGCAATTGACAAAACTTGGAAACAACCAACATTCCTTCAGTTAGTGAAAGCATAAATAAACTCTGGTACATCCAGACAGTGGAATACTATTTAGGAATGTAAGTAACTGAGCTATCAAGCCATGAAAAGGCATGGGGGAATCTTAAACACACATTATCAAGTTAAAGAAGTCAATCCAATAAGGCTACATATTGCTTGATTTCAACTACAAGACATTATGGAATAGGTAAAACTGTGGAGACAGTAAAAAGATCACTGATTGCCAGGGGATATGTTACTAGGCATAACACAAAAGCTATTTAGCACAGAAAAACTATTCTGTATTATAGTATAATGATGGGTCATATCATTATATATTTGGCAAAACTCAACATGTACAACAACATGAGTGAACACTAATGTAAACTATGGACTCACGGTGATAAGGATGTGTCAGTATAAGTTCATCAGTTGTAACAAATGCACCACTCTGGAGG
>NW_007767075.1:0-286 GCF_000696425.1 Galeopterus variegatus | reverse complement strand
GAAAAAAAAAAAAAAAAAAAAAAAAAAAAAAAAAAGAAATCTTACAAAAGTGAGGCAAAGAAGTTTATGAAAAGATATACCACATAATATGTCGTCAGGGACATGCAAATTAAGACAACAGTGAGATACCCCCTACATAGCTGTTAGAATGTCCAATATCCAAAAGAATGACAACAGCAAATGCTGGCAAGGAAGTGGATCTTTGCTGATGGGAATACAAAATGATACAGCCACTTGGAAAACAGGAGGTTTCATGCAAACCTAATCATACTCTTACCATAATGAT
>NW_007767074.1:5855-6153 GCF_000696425.1 Galeopterus variegatus | reverse complement strand
CTCAGAAGAGAGCCTGATCTTAGTAAATCCATGTGTGTGCCCTTCTTATCCACAGGCACAGGCACACAGATGTGGGTCCTGGCATGGGATGGAACATATCTTTCTTGTGGGCTGCAGTCACATGTGTGTGACAGTCACACACGGCCTGCTCCCTTCTGCTGTTCCTAGCTTGGCTGGTGATGACCCCCCCACGCAGTCACGCACTGGCCATTCTACTCTCTCCACCTCCTCCCCACCATCCAGTCACTCACTCAGCCCTGCTGACTGTTCTCGGATCCATCCAGTCCTCCTCAGCTCT
>NW_007767074.1:0-306 GCF_000696425.1 Galeopterus variegatus | reverse complement strand
TTAATTTCCTGAGGAAGAATGCCTCTCTCTTGAGGGTTCCAGGAAATTAGCCCCTTCGGGGTTTCTCACTGCTCAGAAAAAATGAGCTTTGAGTAATCTTTTGCATCTCCATCACCCACGGGAAGAGAGGAGACAAAGAGAGTGCAACACTAAACTCCCCGGGCCACGGTTTCCTCATTTGAAAAGTAGAGAAAATAACACCTCGTTGGGGTTGTGAGAACTAATGAGGTCATGCACGTGGGGCTCTCAGAAGAGAGCCTGATCTTAGTAAATCCATGTGTGTGCCCTTCTTATCCACAGGCACAG
>NW_007767073.1:5623-6153 GCF_000696425.1 Galeopterus variegatus | reverse complement strand
TTTTTTTTATAAAAGTACATAATGCTTGGTCAAAAGTGAGTGGAACTGTGTTATTATAGATGATATAATTTACCTCGGGGGCTGGCCAGTTAGCTCAGTTGGTTACTAGTTATAGCATGGTGTTATAACACCAAGGTCAAGGATACTAGAAAAATTAAGGTTACCAAGGTTGCTTGGATACATGATCAACTTGAAAAATCAACATTTTTTTATACTTCTAGTAACTGTCTAGAAAATACAATAAAAAATAAGATGTGATTCACAATTTCAGTAAAAACTAAAGGTATTTAGAAATTAATAAAGAATACATAAAAGCTTTTTGAGAAAGATTTTAAACTGAATAATAGATATAGAAATGAATATAAATAAATAGACTTCCAATGTTTCTGGATGAATGTTAATATTATAAAGATATCAATTCTTTCCAAATTAATTTATATATTCAAGGAAACCACAATCAAATTCCTAGTTAAATTTACTACAAAATTTATATGAAGGAATGAAGTTCATGAATGGCTAATTCAGTCTAT
>NW_007767073.1:0-441 GCF_000696425.1 Galeopterus variegatus | reverse complement strand
AGAGAACAGAGCTGAGGCCACCAGAGGTGGGACGGGAAAGGGTTATCAAGAAATTGGTAAAGGGCCACAAAAAATGATTACATGGTGTAATGTTGAATATACTAATTACTTTATTTTGAGCATCACATATTGCATACAGGTATTGATATTCAATGCTGTACCCCACAGACATGTTTAATCAAGTAGGTTTCAATTAAAGATTTTTTTTTAAAAAAATGGATGTTCTGTAACAAAATAAACAAGTGAGAAAAGGGAATGTTTTTTGCCACCACTATATATCCCAAGCCAAAAATATTCTCTTTAAGATAGGAAAGAAGGCAAGGACATTCAGTAGCACTGCTACTGCTTAACATAATTCTAGTGAATGCCATAAAAAAAAATTTTTTTTATAAAAGTACATAATGCTTGGTCAAAAGTGAGTGGAACTGTGTTATTATAGAT
>NW_007767072.1:5799-6153 GCF_000696425.1 Galeopterus variegatus | reverse complement strand
CCCTCAGCCCTGTAGCAGGAATCATAAGATGTGTGGCTGCCAGAGTTCTTCCAGCCCCCCAAGGCCACACACAGTTCTGTGGAGATGGGAGCCCCTCCATCTGCACCCAAACCCCACTTACCATTTAAGCTGCTCCAGGGTTTCGCCATCCCCATGTAAATTAGAAAGGACGCTTCCGTACCTAAAGGAGGCCAGTATGGTGTCACGTTTACCATATGGTGGCACTAACTGCTTCTCATGTCTACTGTGACTGTCTCACCTCTGACTAGAATGGAAGCTCAGGAGGGCAGGGTATGTAGTCTCCTCGGTTCATTGGAATATGGTCAGTGCCCAGAAAGTGACTGCACATAGTGT
>NW_007767072.1:0-240 GCF_000696425.1 Galeopterus variegatus | reverse complement strand
TGGGGATGGATTCTCTCTGGGCTCACTCTTCTCTCCAGCCTCTTGCACACCCTGCAGTGCCTGGGGCCCCATTCCCCGCTCATCTTGACTCGTTTTCCTGCAGGGAAACCCTCAGCCCTCAGCCCTGTAGCAGGAATCATAAGATGTGTGGCTGCCAGAGTTCTTCCAGCCCCCCAAGGCCACACACAGTTCTGTGGAGATGGGAGCCCCTCCATCTGCACCCAAACCCCACTTACCATT
>NW_007767071.1:5892-6154 GCF_000696425.1 Galeopterus variegatus | reverse complement strand
GAGTCTTGCATCCAGAATCTGAAAAACAGTAATCAATATCACAGATTCACAAGAAAGAGCATAATTCACCATTGAAACCAAACTGCAAATGAGAAAGAGAAAGAAGCTAAATCATGTCACCTCAAAAATCCAACTAATATTGAAGAAGAAAAATAAAAAGGGAAGAAAGGGACAAATGATGTTTAAAACATCAAAAAGCAGTACAATGACAAGAGTAAAGCACACTTATTAATAACAACTCTAAATGCAAATGGATTAAACT
>NW_007767071.1:0-321 GCF_000696425.1 Galeopterus variegatus | reverse complement strand
GTCTGAGTCAGAATTTCAGGGTCAAAATGGAAGGGTAAAGTTTGCAAAGCCAAATGGGCATCTGTCATTTTAAATCTGCTACAAATACACCTAATGTTAGGCTGTCTTGAAATGACCAAACTGCAGTGTAGGCAGCTAAGTCTCCATGAGTTTGAATTCCCAGGTAATTGATAGTTTTCTTCACAAATTAAAGAAATACATTATCAATAGATTATTGACACATTTTAAAACTGCATTGAGGGCCGGCCCGGTGGCGTACGGCTACAGTGCGCCGCTTGGGAGCGCGGTGGCGCTCCTGCCGAGGGTTCGGATCCCACATAC
>NW_007767070.1:5737-6154 GCF_000696425.1 Galeopterus variegatus | reverse complement strand
GACAAATAATTCAAACTATATTACCAATTCAACACCACATACTGTCTGAATATGAGATGAGCTTTATCCATAACAGCTACATTTCAATGGAACAATATAGAACAGTGCTTTTCAAAGTTTTTTGGCAGTATCACACAGTAAGTAATACAATTGACATTATGATCTAACACAAACATATCTATAAAGCTGGAAAATATACTATCATGAAACAATACTTTGTATTTCCACATTTGACATTTCAAAAACATTATAAAGTTTATATTAAATATTATTCTATTCATATTTAAATATAAACCGGGGGGGGAGAAATAAACAATGCAAAAACAAAAAATCAGGATGACTTTTTAAATGCCTGTTTACAAATTTATTGCAGCCCAGAACACTCAAGGACAAAGCTACTATGTGCATAACTGGTTG
>NW_007767070.1:0-1091 GCF_000696425.1 Galeopterus variegatus | reverse complement strand
CCCGTGGCCTTGGTGTTATCAGCACCGCACTCTACCGAGTGAGCCACAGGCCGGCCCGAGAAGGAAACTTTTCCCTCTTGTCTTTCACAGCCTTTGAATTTTAAAACATGTGATAGTATCACCTGTCTAAAAAGTGAAGTGAACTTATTTTCAAAATATATTTCAAGCGTGTGGCGAAATAAAGTGGAGAGAAAGGAGAAGAGGCAGAAAGAATATGCAGATGCAGGTCCCGAGGAAAAGAGAAGGCAACACCCACCACCTGTCCCACTCTGAGACTGGAGCACTGGCTTTACTGGTCTGCAGCTGCAACATTGGGCAGTGAGTTCCACATGTACCAATAGGCTATTCTCTCTGACACAAGAATCCCCGATCCCACAGTCTGCTAGCTGTGGCCCCTCAGGTTTACAATAAAGCCTGACCTTCAGGGTAATTGTGGCTCTGGGGTGGGCTGGGTGTACCAACTCTCAGGACTGGAAGATCAGTCTCCATGCTCACTGGCCCATCAAAATACAGCTCCAAGGGGTTGGCTGGATAGCTCAGTTGGTTAGAGAGCAAGCAGCCTTGTAACACTGAGGTCAAGGATTTTAGAAAAAAAAATCTTGTGGAAAAAAATCCACAATTGTATTAGTCAGTTTTTGCTGTATAAGTCAGTGTGGCTTATAACAGAACACCTGAAACTGGGTAATTTATAAAGTAGAAGGAGCTTTATTTCTACAGTTTTGGAGGCTGGGAAGTCCAAAGTCCAGCAAGCACATCTGATGAGGGCCTTCTTCTTGGTGGGGACTCTCTGCAGAGTCCTGAGGCAGTGCATAGCATTACATGGTGAGGGGGCAAGAGCATCCTAATATGCTGTCTTCCTCTCCTTATAAAGCCGCTAATACCACTCCTGAAATAACTCATTAATCCATTAATCCATGAATGGATTAATCCACTCATAAGGGTAGAACCCTCACAATCCAATCACCTCCTAAACGCCCCCTTCGCAATACTGCCACCTTGGGGACCAAGTTTCAACATGAGCTTTGGAGGCGACAAATAATTCAAACTATATTACCAATTCAACACCACATACTGTCTGAATATGAGATGAG
>NW_007767069.1:5693-6154 GCF_000696425.1 Galeopterus variegatus | reverse complement strand
ATGCATGCCCAACCTTTCTCTACTGCCTGTGCTGGCACAGTGTCCTTCTTCCACTTCTGAGAACCCCACAGGGGGCCTCGACTCCCCTTCTCTCCCCAGTACCCTTTACTTTTTAAAGGCTCACTCTCCCCAAAGCTCTTTCCCCAGAGCTCCGAAACCACCGCTGTCAAAACTTGGGCAGGGAAGTTCACCTGACCACCGGTTTAGGGAATATGACTGCTGAGAAGCACGGATCAGCTTGTGAATGGAGGGAATGGGGCCAAGATGAGGAAGGGAGGATGAAGGCTCGTGCAGGGGCAGAGTGAAGGAGGGTGGCAGAGTACAGGATCCCAGCAAATTGGTAGGCGGTCTGGAAATTCTGGCCTGGTGGTTGCAGCCCTTAGGGCGGGCACATTCCATTGCTTCTGGGCCATGTGCACATGCACTGCTAGCCTCATGCAAGAGACAGGGTGCAAGAATGA
>NW_007767069.1:0-237 GCF_000696425.1 Galeopterus variegatus | reverse complement strand
AGTCACACCTCTAATGAGTTAACAGTTATTCTTGCCAGAGAACCACAGGGGTGAACAGCCTGGACCCAGAGTGTGCTGGAGTCCGCGATGGGCTCTATGCATGCCCAACCTTTCTCTACTGCCTGTGCTGGCACAGTGTCCTTCTTCCACTTCTGAGAACCCCACAGGGGGCCTCGACTCCCCTTCTCTCCCCAGTACCCTTTACTTTTTAAAGGCTCACTCTCCCCAAAGCTCTTT
>NW_007767068.1:5861-6154 GCF_000696425.1 Galeopterus variegatus | reverse complement strand
CAATTTGTGATGATCAAGTCAGTGTAATTAGCATATTCATCATCACAAAACTTTATCATTTCTTTGTATTGAAAACATTTGAGCTCCTCTGTTCTAGCCATGTGAGAACATACAGTAAGTAGTTGTTAATTATAGATGACTAGGACTACTGTAAACCACTAGAAATTATTTTTCTGATTCAGTTGTAATTTTGTATCCATTAGCCAAACTCTCCCTATCTCCCCTCCTGTTCCTAGCCTCTGGTAACCACAGTTCCACTTTCTACTTCGAAAAGTTCAATTTTTTAAAAGCTC
>NW_007767068.1:0-378 GCF_000696425.1 Galeopterus variegatus | reverse complement strand
TTCCTGATAAATAATGTTGTTGAATATCTTTTCATGTGCTTTTTGGTCATTTTTATATCTATTTCCTTGAAATATCTATTAGGACTTTTCCTAATTTTTAACAAAGTTGCTTGTCTTATTATTCAGTTGTAAGTGTTCTTCATACATTCTAGATACAAGTCCTTTTAAAAATGTTATGTCCTATAAATCTTTTCTTCCAGTCTGTGAGCTGTCTTTTATTTTTTATTTTTTTATTTTTTTAAGTTTATTTTTTTTAATTGATACATATTGATGGTACATATTTATGGGGTACAGAGTTATATTTGAATACCTGTATACAATTTGTGATGATCAAGTCAGTGTAATTAGCATATTCATCATCACAAAACTTTATCATTT
>NW_007767067.1:5896-6154 GCF_000696425.1 Galeopterus variegatus | reverse complement strand
TCTACATATAAATATGTGATTTTTCAGTGCTTTTGGTTGCAAGCATCAGAAAATGATCCTGCCTAACTTAAAGAAAAGGGAATTTGTTGATAAACTGTGGGGGTTCTGAGAGTAAGGAAAGGCTGGCGGAGGCTTTGACTAGTAAACAGCAGAGACTCCAGGAGCTGTGAAGACCCAGGGGCAAGGGCATTTGTTCCCTCCCTTCCTTGTACACAGGCAGGGTGGGGGAGGTCTGGCACGTGGGAGATCCACTGTGGG
>NW_007767067.1:0-969 GCF_000696425.1 Galeopterus variegatus | reverse complement strand
TAATACTCTGGAATGTGGGTCCCAAAAAACAAATCTCTATACTAATTTAATAGATTTCTTGAAATCATATGAACTTGGAATTGGAAAATAAACAGCCATTTTTTTGTGTGAATATTAATAAGTGATTTGTCATATTCCTGTATTCAATTGCAGAATTAGAATCATGTTTACAAATTGATAAACATAACCAGAAGTCTAAAGTGACATGCTAGTTAATGACATTATTAGCCAAAATGTGGCTTGGGATAATATCTATGATTCTTGTAATGTATATGATCCGAGGTTACTGATGCATGTATGAATCAGCATAAGAACTAGACTAGAACTTCTTGGATTTGGGTTTGGGTCTTATTTTTGTCATGGCCAGTGGTATGATACCAGACAACCAACCTTAGCATTAGCTTGCTAGGGCTGCCATAACAAAGTACTGCAGATTGGGTGGCTTAAACAACAGAATTTATTTTTTCACAATTCTGGAGGCTAGAAGTCTGAGATCAAGGTGTCAGCAAGGTTGGTTTCTTCTGAGGCCTCTCTCCTAGGTGTGCATGTGACCGCCTTCTTGCTGCATGTTCACATGGTCATTTCTCTGTGTGTGTATATCTGGTCTCTCTCTCTGTATGTGTCCTAATCTCTTCTTATAAAGACACCAATTATATTGGATTAGGGCCCATTTTAAGGACCTTATTTTATCTTAGTTATCTTTTTCAAAGTCCTATCACCAAATACAGTTGTATTCCAAGGTACTGGGATTAATTAGGGCTTCAACATTTGGGGGAGGACACAATTCAGCCCATAGCACCCTTTACATTTTTGTTTCTTCCTTCACAAAATATGTGCATTGATTAAAATTTTGCTAAGGACTGTTCAGGGTCTTAATATTAATAGATGTTAAGATGGACATTGCCCTTTCTACATATAAATATGTGATTTTTCAGTGCTTTTGGTTGCAAGCATCAGAAAATGATCCTG
>NW_007767066.1:5898-6154 GCF_000696425.1 Galeopterus variegatus | reverse complement strand
TATCTAGTTCTAGTGCAAAAATGGAAACAGAGAAACATATTAGTCAACAATTTCAGTTTTTGTGAGAAATAATGGTGACTTTTCCAAGAGTAATGAGAGCATATGTAGAGAGAACAGATTGGTGGTATGTTTTGGAGATGGAATCAACAGAACTTGGATTAGGGGTTAAGGGAAAGGGAAAAATCAAGAATGGTTACCAAGTTTTGGGGTTGAGCAACTCATTATCTGGGAAGAGAAGGACAGACAGAGGAACAGG
>NW_007767066.1:2366-2600 GCF_000696425.1 Galeopterus variegatus | reverse complement strand
AAGGGAAAAAGAGAGACGACCTTAATTACTGAAATAAGAAATAAAGCAGAGGCATTATTACATTGTCATTATGGGTTTTTTGTAGTGGTAAGATTGTTTCTTTCTCTTTCTCATTTGCATTTGTGTTCTATCAGTAAGCGTGGTATTGATTATTGCTTTTCAGATTCCAGACATAGGACTTCCCTCAGGATTTCTTGTAGGGTTGATTGTGTGGTGGTGAACTCCAGCACTTTT
>NW_007767066.1:0-247 GCF_000696425.1 Galeopterus variegatus | reverse complement strand
TTAATCATTGTGACAACAGATGGTGAATTCAGCGACACAACTATTTAATTGTTATGAATCTCTTTTGCTAGGTTCTGTAGGTGATAAAAGATAATCAAACACTCTTTCTCCCTGGAGGGAGGTTATAATTCAGTCCACTGAGTCACCATTAAGGGATGGTTGAACTGTCGTAATGTTTTTGCCAGACTGATAGTCTTTGAAAATACCACGAGGACACTCTTTCCTTCTGCTCAATAGATATCTCCAT
>NW_007767065.1:5547-6154 GCF_000696425.1 Galeopterus variegatus | reverse complement strand
TGGCTGTGCCCCATGTCTCCCTGTGCATTTTTCATTTTGCATTCTCACTTCGCATTGTCTTTTTCCTTCTCACGCCTTTAGGGTCACATCCGGGATTCTCAGGTCAAGACAATTCTTTCAGTCGCTGTTGCGGAGGTTCCTCCACTCCTCAGTCTGTGGCTTTTCTCCTCACTTCCTGTAGTGGGGTCAGTAGTGCCCCAGTGTGTCCACTTGGACACTGCAAATGTGGCCTTATTTGGAGGAAGCATCTTTGCTGATGTGAGCATCCTGGATTGGAGCGGGCTCTAAATCTAGTGCTAAGAGAAGACACAGAAGGGAAGGGAACAGACCCAGACCCAGAGGAGACCGTGTAAAGACAGGGGGCTTGTGGTGGGGTTAATGCTGCCACAAGCCGAGGAGCTCCTGGAGCCCCAGGAGATGGACAAGGCAAGGACGATCCTCCCCAGAGCCCCAGGGGGAAGGTGGCCCTGAGGACATCTTGATTCCAGACTTCTGAGAGAATAAATTTCTGTTTGTTTTAAGCCACCAAGTTTGTGGTCATCATTATGGCTGCTCCAGGAAGCCAGGGCACTCCCTGAACCTCACTGACTAAAGTATCAGATATGTG
>NW_007767065.1:3369-3703 GCF_000696425.1 Galeopterus variegatus | reverse complement strand
GAATGAACTGTTCTGGGTGGGCTCTGGCATCAGTATTTTTTAAAACTCCCTAACTAATTTTAGTGTGAGGAAATTATTCAAATGTCAGTTGCATCAGGTCCTTTTACAGACATGTCAAATCCAAATTCCAGAGCCTAGCATTTCAGGTTTCTCAGCTGTGCTCCGTTCTCATCTCTGCTGTACTCTTTCTTGGCCCCTCCTTCCCTGCCAAGCTAATTTCTTTGTGTACTTTATGTCTAAAGAGAAATTATGCCTCCTCCCCAACACACACACAATCTGGCAAAGAACTTTGTGATATATTTACAGATATGAGTTTGTGACGCATAAATTTTCC
>NW_007767065.1:0-261 GCF_000696425.1 Galeopterus variegatus | reverse complement strand
GACATTATTACTTACAAGTGAAGCTGGAGCTGGGGCCCAAGTGGGCCTGATCTTTGGCATATGATATTTTCTCCTGTTTTGGCTTTCCTCTGATCTTAGAGCTACGATTTCATGCACATGGGTGATTTTTCTTCAGGATATCCAGGTCATGCTGCTGTACATGAGTGAGCGTCACACTAACAAAGGTGATCACTGACAATTGGCTGTGCCCCATGTCTCCCTGTGCATTTTTCATTTTGCATTCTCACTTCGCATTGTCTT
>NW_007767064.1:5907-6154 GCF_000696425.1 Galeopterus variegatus | reverse complement strand
ACAATTGGATAATTATGCTTGTTATTTTACTTTACTCTTTGAGTGGTTATGTGAATGAGTGCTTTTGCAGTTATATTAAAAGAAAAGGGAGGAGAGGAGACAGACAGCCAAAGAAAATGAGAATTGGTTTCTTTTTTTCAATAATATATTATATCAAAAAGTTATAATTCTGGTTATTTTTCTTCCGCTTTATCTCTATTTGTTACAGGAGTTGTTATTCATCATATATTACAAAAACTTTCTCATC
>NW_007767064.1:0-283 GCF_000696425.1 Galeopterus variegatus | reverse complement strand
TCTTCAATAATAAATGCTTCACAGATATAACATACATGGTCCCTTGGATGTGATTTAGGTACGAACTTTCTACTACTAAACACATGTTAATTATTTTGAACAGTGGGGCTGAAATTTGATGACTGTCTTTATTTCTTGTAAGTGTATATTACAGTTATTCTCACAGAAAAAAATGTATTTGCTTGAATCTTTTATTCTTTGTATCTGGTACAAAGATAAGACTTACTTTAGTTAACATGATCCAAATGAAAATTTCAACAATTGGATAATTATGCTTGTTATT
>NW_007767063.1:5851-6154 GCF_000696425.1 Galeopterus variegatus | reverse complement strand
CTCACCCCAATTAGAATGGCTATTATCAAAAAGACAGAAAATAACAAATGCTGGCAAAAATGTGGAGAAAGGAGAATTCTTACACACTGTTATTGGACATGTAAATTAGTACATTCATTATGGAAAATGGTGTGGAGGTTTATCAAACAACTACAGATAGAACTATGATACAATCCAGCAACCCTGCTACTGTGTATATACCCAAAGGAAATCATCATGTCAAAGGGATACCTGCACTCCCATATTTATTGCAGCTCTGTTCACAACAGCCAAGAGGTGTAGCTAACCTAAATGTCCATTGAC
>NW_007767063.1:0-253 GCF_000696425.1 Galeopterus variegatus | reverse complement strand
TGGTGGGAGCAAAAAATAAATACATAGATTCACACACACACACGCGCGCACACACACACACGCACACACACACACAATACCGGGGAGGGGGATGAAACAAAATCTTCTATAAACACTGTGCCACCGCACTGCTAGTAAGGAGGTAAGAATAACCCTGAGGGGCCGATCCCACGGCACACTTGGGAGAATGCAGCGCTGGGAGCGCTGCGGGGCTCCCACCCTGGGTTCGGATCCCATATAGTGATGGCCAGTT
>NW_007767062.1:5849-6154 GCF_000696425.1 Galeopterus variegatus | reverse complement strand
TGACCACATCACCATATCATCCTGTCCTGGCTGACACTTTTTGGCACCCATTTGTGCTCCTGGCCCTGCACTGATCTGTTCTCTAATCCTGTGAGTTAGCTTTTAGCAGTCCCACTTTACAGATGGGGAAGCTGAGACTCAGAGAGGGACATAGGATTCTAAACCTCATGGTGTTCCCTATTGGGGTATCTTGCTCTGCTTGACCAGGTTCCCAGTTTACTTGGACGTCTGTCATCTCATCTCCCTTTGTGTTCTCCTATTGCACAGAGCAAGTGTGCGCGCGCACACACACACACACACACACA
>NW_007767062.1:0-283 GCF_000696425.1 Galeopterus variegatus | reverse complement strand
CCCAACCCTCCCACCCAAGCCCCCACAATAGAGCCAGGCCATGCCTCTGGGGTCCAAGGCAATTTCCTGATGAAAGCACACTGAAGCTAAAACCTCAAAAGGAGAAGCAAGGCCAGCATCCTGCAAGCTCTGGAAGTTAAACAGAAGCCACCATCACAGCAATGTTCCACAAAGAACACTCGTTGCGGACCAGGGGCAGGATCTGTACGACACATCAGACCGGCGAGTGCCTGGCATAAGTCCTCAGAAATGGTCTTGGTATATCCTGGATACAAGTGTTGTG
>NW_007767061.1:5555-6154 GCF_000696425.1 Galeopterus variegatus | reverse complement strand
CCAGTGAGCGGACCGGTCTCTGTATGGGATCCGAACCCTCGGCGGGAGCGCCGCCGCACTCTACTGAGTGCGCCACCGGGCCGGCCCCTGACTATTGAGTTTTTAAAGTTCTTTATATATTCTGGCTGTAAGGCCCTTGTTAGATATGTGATTTGCAAGTATTTTCTCCCAGGGTCTAGTTTGCAGGCTTTTGGTGTCTTTTTTTTTTCTCCACATTACACACGCTATCACTGATTTATTAGAAGGGAAGGCAGGAGTGATCTGGTGACTAAAATTTTTGGTTGAGATAGGTAACCAATGATTAAAAAGTTTACTATAGGGCCGGCCCGGTGGCACACTCGGTAGAGTGTGGTGCTTGGGAGTGTGGCGGCGCTCCCGCCGAGGGTTCAGATTCCATATAGAGACCAGTCCGCTCACTGGTTGAGCACGGTGCAGGCGCGACACCGAGGGTTGCGATCCCGTTACCGGTCACGAAAAAAGACAAAAAGGAAAAAAAGTTTACTATACATGTTCAAAATAAAACACAACAATAGACCAATTCCATTATTATTATTATTATTATTATTATTATTATTATTATTATTATTATTATTATTATT
>NW_007767061.1:0-216 GCF_000696425.1 Galeopterus variegatus | reverse complement strand
CATTTTAGTCCCAGAGATTTCCTTTAAGAAAAGGAAATCTTTGTGTGTGTGTGTGTGTGTGTGTGCGTGTGCGTGCACGTGCGCGTGCGTGTGTGTGCGTGTGCGTGTGCGTGTGTGTGCGTGTGCGTGCGTGTGCGTGTGTGCGTGTGCGTGCGTGTGCGTGTGTGTGCGTGTGTGCGTGTGCGTGTGCGTGTGTGCGTGTGTGTGCGTGCGTGT
>NW_007767060.1:5905-6154 GCF_000696425.1 Galeopterus variegatus | reverse complement strand
GAGTTTCTCTAGAGTATATCCCCAGACATGGAATTACTAGAACATAAGGCATGCACATTTTTAGTTTCATCAGATTTTGCCAGATTTCTCTTCAAAGTGACTTTAAAAATTATTTTCTACTATAAATTTTCAGTCTCAGACCCTGTTGTAAAACTTGAGGAGCTAAGCTGGAGTAGATGAAGAACTTCTAGAGGTAGCCCAGGGTCTAGAACAAAAGCAAGTCAAATAGCCTACTCTTTCTCCTTTCCT
>NW_007767060.1:0-545 GCF_000696425.1 Galeopterus variegatus | reverse complement strand
ACAAAAAAGGAAAATAAATAAATAAATAAAATAAATGCATTTTCCACTTACCGTATTTTCAACTTATGATAAATTTATCTGGACATAACCCCAACATAAGCAGAGGAGCATCTGTAATTACATCACTCCAGGATATCTCTATAATATCTTCTATTCTTTAGAATGCTTCTTTAAGATTCAACAGAAGCTTTTTTTTCTGCTTGCTCCAATCCAGTCCCTTTTATATCAGGCATGAGTGACCTCCATGGCTGACCATGGGTCTTGTAATGGTCCTTTGCTGCATCAATAGCAGATTAGGACTCCCACAAGAAGTGGAGGCAACTGACATCATGCAGGTGCTATCTGAAGAGTAAAATATCGTATTAGTCCATTTCTGTTACTTATAACAAAATACCTGGAACTGGGTACTCTGCAAGAGAATGAAATTTATTGCTTATGATTTCTGAGGCTAGGAAGTCTAAAGTCCAGGGAACACAGCTGGTCTTGGTGGTGGTGACAGTGGTGGCAGGGTATCACATTGTGAAAATGGCAGACCACAAAGAGGA
>NW_007767059.1:5881-6154 GCF_000696425.1 Galeopterus variegatus | reverse complement strand
GATTACCTGTTGGGGCAATAAAATTTAGCTATGTGAATGGGCCCCATTATATCTGAAGTATTTAAATTCAACTGTCTTTTATTAAATGGTAAATTTATATTACTGTCTCATGACTAAAATAAAAATGTGTAAGATCTTTCTTCGTACAGATATGTGTTTACACACGTATACATACATTAGGCTGCATGTTGTGTCTACATAATAAATTCTGGCATAATCATATGACCTGAAAGCTCTTTAATAAATAAGGTAGACTTAATCTGATTGATAAAT
>NW_007767059.1:0-252 GCF_000696425.1 Galeopterus variegatus | reverse complement strand
AAAAGGATGAACTACTTCCAGATTACAGAAAAAACACTTTAACTTGCCGACTTGTTTGCAAGTAATTCAAACAGAAACTCACTGTCCATGGCATTTCAGCCAAGATAAGAAAAAAGAAAAGCCTATTAAAATAATAAATAAATAAACATGACCATTTGCTTTACCTAAGGTCTGGTCCACAGCCTTTATTGGATTACCTGTTGGGGCAATAAAATTTAGCTATGTGAATGGGCCCCATTATATCTGAAGTAT
>NW_007767058.1:5939-6154 GCF_000696425.1 Galeopterus variegatus | reverse complement strand
ACCAATCATATTCAATCCAAAGAGGAAGACCCCAAGGCACATAATCAGATTATCAAAAAAATAAAGACAGAATACTGAAAGCAGCAAGAGAAAAGAAACACATAACTTTCAACAGAGCCCTAATATGACTTTCAGCAGATTTCCTAGTAGAAACCATGCAGGCCAGGAGAGAGAGCGGGATAATATATTCAAAGTGCTAATGGAAAAAGACTGTC
>NW_007767058.1:0-293 GCF_000696425.1 Galeopterus variegatus | reverse complement strand
TCCTAAATATTACTTCCGTATACATTTAGAACCACATGAGACAGTTATAATTTTTGCTTCCGTCATCAAACATAATTTAGAAATTCAAGAGGAGAAGGAACCAATATTCTTTCTTTCTTTTTTTTTTTTTTTTGTGACCGATAAGGGGATCAGAACCCTTGGCTTGGTCTCGCCTGCACTGTGCTCAGCCAGTGAGTGCACCAGCCATCCCTATATAGGATCCGAACCAGCAGCCTCAGCCCTCCCAGCGCCGCTGCACTCCCAGCACCGCACTCTCCCGAGTGAGCCATGGG
>NW_007767057.1:5927-6154 GCF_000696425.1 Galeopterus variegatus | reverse complement strand
AATAAAAATAATTTTTAAGTCGGATTCATATCTACTTACACCATCTAATACTGTTATAGTGAGGTTTTGTTCTTTGTTTATTTAGAAATTGAAGCCACCGTGACCTCCTAGCTACTGTATTTAACCACTTTGTTTTCATTCTGCTATGGTCTTATGAGAAGATGTGAAAATAACTAAGTACAAACAACTTTGCCCCATTGTGATAGTTTATTGGTATAGTTTATTGT
>NW_007767057.1:0-557 GCF_000696425.1 Galeopterus variegatus | reverse complement strand
TGGGTTAAACACCATGGTTAAGGGTTCAGATCACCTTACCAACCAGATGCCAAAAATAAATAAATACAGACATACACACACACACACACATACATAAAATAACTTTTTTATTTGAAAATGTAAAGAAAAAAATTCTGTTTCCCCTAGTACTCTAGGCATACTATATTAAAATATAACAGAAAGTGTGCATTTACCTTAAAAGATAACGTGCAAGATAGCAAAGCATGGAAAGTAAAAAGAGAAAAAAAAATTATCAGAGTAGAAAATTCTAACTATTAATTAACTTCCCCTAAAGCCAGCATTTGACTATAGGAGCATCCCAGGTGTTTATTCACCTTTACCAGCAAATTCAGTACCAAGAATGGATATTTTAGTATTTCTTTCTGCATCGCAGAATAAGCCAGATGCTAAAGACATTGTACCTTTCATGTTTTCTACACCTACACGGTTAGAACTAGCTAACATAGTGACATGATAAATTCAGAACAATAGAAGGAATAAAAATAATTTTTAAGTCGGATTCATATCTACTTACACCATCTAATACTGTTATAGTG
>NW_007767056.1:5574-6154 GCF_000696425.1 Galeopterus variegatus | reverse complement strand
CTCCCAAGCGCCGCACTCTACCGAGTGCGCCACCGGGCCGGCCCTAAAGAAGACATTTTTAAAAGTACCTAGGAAACATGTGTCCACTTTCTTTCACTTCTTTACAAGGAAAATGATGCTTGACATCTGGCTTGTTTATCCAAGTCTGAATGTTTACAACCTCTTTTCTATCATCATCTGACATTGAAGAGCTGTCAATTTCATCTGTAAAAAATTTAAAGTGTTAAAAGTGGATATTACCAACTTTTTAAATGGTACATTTCTTAATAGTCTGAAAAAAATTTCAGTAGTATTTTGAACATAGGAGTTAAAAAAAAAAATTCTAATCCTGCTACTCTACTTCCTTATGCCACTGATACTAATACAGAAATATTATGAAATATCACTTTATATGGTAAGAAAATTAGGTGAAAATATTAAAAAACACACTTTTAAAGATTAAATTATTTGGGAAATTTCAACTTTTTTGATATAGATAACATATGATCTGACTAGTCGGTACAGAGATGGCAAATTTGTCTAACAATAATCACCTATCTTGAGGATAAAGATGGCAGAGTTATTTTTCTCTTGCTGGTTT
>NW_007767056.1:0-210 GCF_000696425.1 Galeopterus variegatus | reverse complement strand
CTAGATTATAAAATTCAATGAGATTAAATTATAGGTTCTCTCCTGATATTAAAGCATAATTAAACTGCTATAACATAGAAAATAACAAAGGTAGTATTTACAGTAAATGCTTGAACTATTAAGCAAGTATAAGTAAAGAGACATTCCTAAAACACAAGTTATTCCTTACTGATCTAGCTTTATAATACAGTGCAAAGTTTTTTTTTTTTT
>NW_007767055.1:5863-6154 GCF_000696425.1 Galeopterus variegatus | reverse complement strand
AGGGTTAGTGTATTAGTAACCTCAAAGGTCTCTACTTCCTAGGCACTTAGATTTTTTTCATCTCTCTGCCCAGATGCATCTGTCTGTATAACTATATCACCCAAAGCATCATAATATGTGGTATAATTATATGGAATCTTATTTAACCCTTTATTTTCATTCTGTGGTCCATATACTGCTCAGAGTTTACATAACGTGCTTGGAGGTGGTGTTCCAGCTTTTAATAAAGCCTCTTTCCTTTCTTTCACTCATACACTATTTATGGCCCTGTTCAAGTCCTCTTATCCATGA
>NW_007767055.1:0-272 GCF_000696425.1 Galeopterus variegatus | reverse complement strand
CATGGTCCAAAATTAGGCCCACCCCAGTTTTCCTAGGAAAGTAAGAGAGAGGCTATGAAGATTAAATCTACCATCAGTGTTAGAGGAGGCAATCCCTGACAGAGAATTAACAGAGCAATTAACCTACAAAGCCACAAGAACACACATGACCTGACAACTTTCAAAGCATGTAATTTATCCAATTAAACGTTTTATGCCACAGTAACCATATAGGGTTAGTGTATTAGTAACCTCAAAGGTCTCTACTTCCTAGGCACTTAGATTTTTTTCAT
>NW_007767054.1:5892-6154 GCF_000696425.1 Galeopterus variegatus | reverse complement strand
CTAAAGGAGAGACTACAAGACTAAAACACTTTAAAATTGGTATTAAGTTAGCATTGTTAATGACACTTTTAGATAGTTCCTTTTTAGCCCAACAGCTTTTTTTTTTTTTAAACTCTGCACAAGCATAATAAACTATAATGTAAAACACAGAATAAGACAGTAGTAAGGAGTACCTTTAAAACCATAAGAGAATGTTACCGGCAGGTCAGGCTCTGCTTGCCCTCTTGCCTTAAACAAATGATCTGAAAGTCCAAAAGTTGAT
>NW_007767054.1:0-514 GCF_000696425.1 Galeopterus variegatus | reverse complement strand
AAAAAAAACCTTGTGTGATTCCATTTATATAAGATTCTAGAAAATCCAAACTAATCCACAATGACAAAAAACAGATCAGTGGTTGCCTGAGGGTGGGGATGGGGCAGTGAAGGAATGGGTGGGTGGAGATGAGTAGGACTGTGGTATCACAAAGGGGCAGTAGGAAACTTGAGGGTGATGGGTATGTTCATTTTCTTGATTACAGGTGATAGTTTCACAGGTATATGTCAAAATGTCTTAAATTGTATACTTTAATCATGTGCAGTTTACTGGATGCCAATTATACCTCAATAAAGTTGTAAAAGAAAGAGGTAGCTAATTAAGTTTTAAAAGGCTTTGTATCTCAGCCTAATCTGAACCTGGCAGTCAGGAATATTGCTCTCTGTAAATTGCCTTCAGTTTTGTTAAATGGGGCCAATACTCCTTTTTATAGTGAGTGTAGTGAGGATTGGACTAAAGGAGAGACTACAAGACTAAAACACTTTAAAATTGGTATTAAGTTAGCATTGTTAAT
>NW_007767053.1:5950-6154 GCF_000696425.1 Galeopterus variegatus | reverse complement strand
ACTTCTGAAATTCACTGATTTCATTCCTTGATGCTTAGGACAATACATTGCCACAAAAAGCTAAGGTTTAAGTTGATGAAAAATGAATATTCAGGGTACAATGCTATTCAATATCCTCCATTAGATAAATCACACCCAGTAATTTTTCAATTACTCTTCCAATATTGAATTATATGCCTTTAATCTCAGCCCAAACAAATCGCC
>NW_007767053.1:0-316 GCF_000696425.1 Galeopterus variegatus | reverse complement strand
CCACCCCCTCCTCAAACTACTTTTATTTCCACCTACATTACTCTACCGAAACAGCAATCTTCAAAATCATCACTGATTTCCACATCAGTCTCTTACTCCCATAAGCACATTTCTGGCCCACCGCTTACTTGGCCTCTCTACTTTTGATTCTCTTCAGCAAACTGTTCTTGAAATAATACACTCTTTGCCAGACTTCTCTGACTTCATAATCCTGATATTACAGCTGCTACGCAGGTGGTGCTTTCTTAGTCTCTTAACTCATCTTTATCTAGCCTTAATTACTGTTTTAATTAATTCTTACTTATAAGAAAAAATA
>NW_007767052.1:5870-6154 GCF_000696425.1 Galeopterus variegatus | reverse complement strand
CCTTTCATATAAATGAAAACAAATTGGTTATTCAAGAAGCTGAAAGGTAACAAAGCAAAATGCTTGCTTTAGCTCCTCGGGGTCTTAATCACATAATTTTGAATTGGTTGAGGATCATTTACTTGGATCATTATTATCATATCTTACTAGTATTCTGCCATTTAATTTGTAAATGCATGACCACAAAGCATGTACATGGAAAGAATTATTAGATGCACTCATTTTATTACTAAATTTGGAGATGGCTCTGAGCCATTTAAAAATAATAACAATATGGGCCGGCC
>NW_007767052.1:0-277 GCF_000696425.1 Galeopterus variegatus | reverse complement strand
CAAAGAGAGGGGACTAGAGAGACAGAAAAGGGTCTAAAACTAAAGGAAGCATGGGGTAAAATGGGAACTGATTTGCATGCTAATAAGAACGGTGACTTGGCAGAACTTGGTGGCTAATCAGATATGAAACATGAAAGAGGAGTAAGAGCTAATTTTCGGGTTGTGATGTGAGAGAAATACATAAGGGATGTACCACTAGACACCACTCCTTCCCAGTCATATAATCCTCATCATTCAGAACACCAACTCCATAGTAAGCCTTTTCATCAAATTACTG
>NW_007767051.1:5579-6154 GCF_000696425.1 Galeopterus variegatus | reverse complement strand
GTAGACAGTCTTTGGGCCTTCGAGGTCTGAAGATTCATAGAGGGTTATATTCAGTGCTTGATAGTTGTCGAGGGTGGTTCCTGGGGTCACCTCAGCCTTAAGTGGCCCTTCACTGCAGACCGGGTTTCCCTGCTACTCCCGGTCACCTAACTGATGACCACTGGATCCATGTGGCTGCATCAGAGGTTCTTAAATCTTGGGGTTTTGTGACTAGAATTCAGGGGTAGAATCCATAAATGTGGATGGTAGAAAATTAGACCTTTATGTTCATCAACACCTAATTGAAACTTAGCATTTACTTTAATTAAGGATGTAGTAAAAAACCTACATTACTATGAGTTCCTGTGACTTTGTCACCAATGTAAATGACATATAGATTTGTATCACATCATAGTTGTTGCACAAATCTCCAAAAGCATTTACATTCATCTCTACTTTGAAATTATAACAATTTTTATTTATTTATTTTATTTTTATTTTTTTTTGTGACCAGTAAGGGGATCGCAACCCTGGGCATGGTGTCGTCCGCACCGCGCTCAGCCAGTGAGTGCACTGGCCATCCCTATATAGGATCC
>NW_007767051.1:0-422 GCF_000696425.1 Galeopterus variegatus | reverse complement strand
CTGCTTCTCATTTAGCAGACATTTACCAAGCACCTAGGTGCCAGGTCCTAGGCTGGGAGCATGGGGTCTGAGGGAGAGCAGAGCTGACCTGAGAGAATCACACAACGAGGTCTAAAAGAGCAGGAACAGAGGTGTGAAGAGGATCCAGGGAGAGTGAGGTGTGGTCTTAACTCTGCCTTGAAGCTCTTGGCTAAGTTACCTTCTCTCCCCCTGCCCCCAGAGGCTGGGGATCCCAGCAGAAGTGTGTGGGCTGTTTCCTGTCTTTATCAGATCCCCAGGAAGGATTTACCCTCAGCAAGCTGGGACACTGCTGTGGACTGTACAAGTTGAGGAGGTTTAGCTGGAGTGGGTGCTCTGTGCAGTAGACAGTCTTTGGGCCTTCGAGGTCTGAAGATTCATAGAGGGTTATATTCAGTGCTTGA
>NW_007767050.1:5509-6154 GCF_000696425.1 Galeopterus variegatus | reverse complement strand
GTTCTTCAACTAATTTAAAAACCATTGAAGTGAGATGACGCTCTCTAAATATTTTATCACTAAGATGCTATAAGATTTCTTACATATATTACCACACTTTCCACTTAATTACTGATCAAATGTACTAGCTGAAAAGACTAAGATCTTGCCATAAACCAGAATAATTTGTGAGATTACATCAAAAAGGCCTATGCTATCTCCCTCTTGCCTTTCTAAGAACTGTTCTTGGCTAAAAGATGCACACTTACTTGAATAGAACTTTCCTATGTATTGCAGTTAACACAGAAACCACACAGGATCCAGTCCTGGCATTGTGAACCTTTGAACGCTACATCTATAAAATTCTGTTGTCTTTTTAAATTTTCAGTAACATTTCTTTTTGCTATATTTATCACATCTTCCAAAATATGAAAACGCTCTTTTTATTTTAAATGTTGACTACATGTGAAAAATTAACACTGGTTCTATTACTTCAAACCACTCCTTTATTAGCAACAGTTGTGCAGTGCTGTCAAGAAGAATTTTAAAACTAAAGTACCGAATTTGGAGAGTAGACACATCTGTTTTACTTTGCAGTTTGTTTTATTGTTTTATTTCTTAGGATATGAATTCACCACTATCTTATAACTGAAGACTAAAGAAAAA
>NW_007767050.1:0-543 GCF_000696425.1 Galeopterus variegatus | reverse complement strand
AAAAAAAAAGGCTGATTATACATTGTTTCTGTGAGGAAAAAATCTTTTCGACTTATATATTGGAAACTACCTGAATTTTACTCCTAGTTATTTTTTCCATTTCTTTAAAAATAAACTCGGCCCACACTCTTACTCACCTCTGATTTGAAAGCCATGCTTTCCTTTCTTCCTTAAGCTACAAGTAGGCATTGTTCTAATGGACATTTACTCTAGCTATTGAATGATCCCCTATGCTCCTTAAACAGTCAACACACTCATTAAACAACAGAGTATGCAACTGAGGTTCTGATAAACACATGGCCTATTTGTTCAGGAAGATAATTTGTGACGTTCAAAGGTTGAAAGCATTTAAAATCTGTCCTGTCACCCCGTATGATATTGGCAGAGAATATAATAATTTTGAAAAATAATGAAGGAAAGATAAAAGTGATGAAAACTAAAGATGGCTCATGGTTAACGTGTACATCTTCAAATGTAATACAGTTCTTCAACTAATTTAAAAACCATTGAAGTGAGATGACGCTCTCTAAATATTTTATCACT
>NW_007767049.1:5856-6154 GCF_000696425.1 Galeopterus variegatus | reverse complement strand
AATAAATGTAACACACCACATCAACAAAAGCAAGAGCAAAAACCATGATTATCTCAATAGACGCAGAAAAAGCATTTGACAAAATTCAACATCACTTCATGATAAAGACTGTCCACAAATTAGGTATAGAAGGAAAGTATCTCAACACAATAAAAGCTGTATATGATAAACCCACCACCACTATCATCATGAATGGGGAAAAAGTGAAAGCTTTGCCTTTAAGAACAAGAACAAGACCAGTATGCCCATTCTCATCACTCCTATTCAACACAGTATTAGAAGTACTTGCCAGAGTAAT
>NW_007767049.1:0-208 GCF_000696425.1 Galeopterus variegatus | reverse complement strand
TAAACTTTATGATAACCCTAAAAACAAAAACTGACTAATAAGCATCAAACTGGAGATTCAAATAAGCAATTAGATATGCAAGACTTGACACAAATATACGGAACGAGATATTAGCAAATAGAAACAATAGCACACTGAAAAGTTTACACACCATGATCAAGTGGGATTCATCCCAGGGATGCAAGGATGGTTCAACATATACAAATCA
>NW_007767048.1:5846-6154 GCF_000696425.1 Galeopterus variegatus | reverse complement strand
GCATTAGAAACAGTTAGTTGGCTGGCTACTACTTTAAGAAGCATTGCCTTAGGTGACTTTGCTAATTACAATTTTCAAATTTTCAAATCAGTTGTAATTTTCTAATCAGTTGTAATATTCTACGTCTTTAACTGATTTAGTGACTGAATTATCTAGAGAGAAGAAGGAAAAGTCTTAAGTAAATGACGAATTAATTAATTTTGTCTTGTATTGTTATCAATTTTGATTATTATTAGAATCTATATTACTACATTTAGAATTAATGTCTACTCCTGATGAAGTGGGAATTTGATCATTATATAATAGCC
>NW_007767048.1:0-451 GCF_000696425.1 Galeopterus variegatus | reverse complement strand
ATATTTTTCAATTTTTAAATGTATGAGTTATATTTAAAGTGTATGCCTTGTGTGATTCTAATTGAATTGTATTATAGGATAAGAAATTGGCCAGAATGATATACTTACTTGAAAATTGTTATGATTGTATTGTGGCATTTTAGACTATCAATTTTGGTAACTCTTCATAAGCTGAAAAGGTTGTGAATTGATTAATTGTTGGGTATAAAATGCTATGTATAAATCCCTTCAGCAAATGATGATCAAAGTGTTGTCTACCAAGTGCCAGTGTACAAATTTGCTTCTCTGTGACAATGTAAGTTTAGTTCACATGCCTTTTTTTTTTTTTCTTTTTTTTTTTACCCCAAGCAAGTCTGATTGGTTTTGGTGCAAGCTTTTCATTTTGCTGTTGCATTAGAAACAGTTAGTTGGCTGGCTACTACTTTAAGAAGCATTGCCTTAGGTGACTTTG
>NW_007767047.1:5874-6154 GCF_000696425.1 Galeopterus variegatus | reverse complement strand
AAAATAACCATACGATCGAAAACTAAATTGAACTGATACTTTAAGATCTTTCCATAAAGATCATTTCAGAGGTAGTGTTAGTAAACTTTCAACTAATTGATCGTTCACTTTTAAACAAACATCTTCAAGAGAATACAAAGTGAAGGAGCAATCCTGAGCTCATTCCACAAGGTAGGTATGAAACCGTGTCTCACAAACTACACAAAGACAGTGTAAAAAGGATAGAAAAATGAGTCTTGGTCATGAACGTAGCCACAAAAATGCCAGACAAATTATCAGC
>NW_007767047.1:0-300 GCF_000696425.1 Galeopterus variegatus | reverse complement strand
CCTTTAATAAAGGAAAATATTTTTATATCAAACAAAAGAAAAAGAAAATAAGAGAAAAGGCGCACGATAAGAACATTAGGATTTGAAAAGGTCACCTAACTTCAGAGATATGGCAGAGATTTTAAAAACAAAAAAAATACAATGAACGACTTTAGATCAATAAGTTTGAAAATCTACATAAAATAGACACATTTCTAGAAAAATGAAACTTTCCAAAATTGACGAAAAAAATAAAAAGCAAAATAACCATACGATCGAAAACTAAATTGAACTGATACTTTAAGATCTTTCCATAAAGAT
>NW_007767046.1:5926-6154 GCF_000696425.1 Galeopterus variegatus | reverse complement strand
AGGTAACGTCTGCTTAGTGAAAGGTGAAGATTCTTGTCCTGTTACTTCTTAAACATTTGGAAGCAGGTTCAATACTATGTACTGAGTCTCATGTCAGGGGTCAGTGATGAGGACAGTTTGGGGAGGTGTGAGGCAGATCTTGGGTTCTGGTGTAGCAGGTCTATCAGAGGCCAGGTGTTTGGCCTAGGCTTGGTGGTGTTATTTGTGTGTAGAACTCCACATGAGCAG
>NW_007767046.1:0-281 GCF_000696425.1 Galeopterus variegatus | reverse complement strand
CTCATTGTGGTTTTAATTTGCATTTCCCTGATGATTAGTGATGTTGAGCATTTTTTTTTTTTAAGTGCCTGGTTACCTTTTGTATGTCTTCTTTTGAGAAATGTCTGTTCAGGTCCTTTGCACATTTTTCAATTGAGTTATTTGTATTTTTCCTCTTCAGTTGTTTGAGTTTCTTATGTATTTGGAAGATTAGTCTGAAAACTTCTAACCTGCGCGATCCGCTTTTGTAAACGGGCTTGCTCTAACTTAGCAACAGTGAAGCCATCTTAGAAGCTGTTACA
>NW_007767045.1:5865-6154 GCF_000696425.1 Galeopterus variegatus | reverse complement strand
AAGCATTTCTTTACCAGGAGCTTTTTATACTTCAAGTAATTTCTAATTATGCTACCTAATGAAGTAATTATATCATTAGTTAGAAATTTGTCAGAATAGTAAGTCTTTTTTAAAAGAATAGTAAAATGTGGTGATGGTGTTTTCCACGAAAAGAAACTATAATATATATAAGCCATTAAAAACTCTTGCCCAAATGTATGTCTAGTTTTAGCCGGTGGAATTCAAAAGAATCCTGCCTTTGCTTTTGTCTAGGACTGATTCACGGTAGATTAACCAGAAGGTTAAACGG
>NW_007767045.1:0-259 GCF_000696425.1 Galeopterus variegatus | reverse complement strand
TGTCTCACAGCTACTAAGGGGCAGAGCCATGATTTGAACCAATGAAACATATATCTTCCTCCGGCAAATTCTTGTTCCCTTGACAATATTTATTACCTTTCACACAACACAGACACAAAACAAATAAAGCAACTATAAATGTGGTGATTAAAACACATGATAGGTGAGTTGCAAGAAGAAAAATAACATTTTAGAGCCACAGTGTGGACTGTGTTCTAACTTTCCCACTTACGATAGAAAAAAATGCCAAGAGGAAGGA
>NW_007767044.1:5867-6154 GCF_000696425.1 Galeopterus variegatus | reverse complement strand
ATAGGGTACTGGGAAATCATGACCTGACTCTTAACAAGCAGTATTAACACTTCTTTCCCTCATATTAGGAGATCAAAAGGTGGGGAGACAGAAAGAGAGAGAAGACTGACTGGTATGAGCAAGAGATTGAGTTTACTGGGATTGCAGGATGTGCCAAGGAAGCTCTGAGATAAGGTTGACAGATGAGGAAAGCTCCTCATGAATTTTCATGATGGTATTATTCCCACAGGTACCCCACATTCAAGTGATTTGCTTGAAAACTCTCATCCACTCATCCACACATGAAG
>NW_007767044.1:0-416 GCF_000696425.1 Galeopterus variegatus | reverse complement strand
GTGCATCTTGTACACAGCATGCAGTTGTTTCTTGTATGTGTACCAAATTGAACATCTTTTTCTTTTACTAGGTGAGTTAAGCCATTCATATTTGTTAGTGTGACTGATATATTGTGACTCAGTTCTGCCATAATATTTTATAACTGTGTATATTCTATTTGCTATCTTTCTCTATAAGATGTATATTCTTTATTCTCTAATTTATAAAATAAAAAAAGTATTTAGAAAGATTTTGATTTTTATTCTAGTGGTTACTTTTGCACTTGTTCTTTAATGGCTCTGTTTTTTTATTCTATTTTTAACCTTTTATTATATTATTTTAAGTTTTTGAATTGCATCATTTAATTCTTGTATGTTGCCTGTAAAATGATGAATTTATTCTACTTTCTTCTATCTCTCTCCCTTTTTGTTTTATT
>NW_007767043.1:5782-6154 GCF_000696425.1 Galeopterus variegatus | reverse complement strand
ATGCTGTGTTTCGTACCCTACTCAGCCATGTAAGCATGGGCCATGTCTTAGTCTGTTTGTGCTACTATAATAGAATACCTGAGATTGGGTAAATTGTAATGAACAGAAATTTATTTCTCATGGTTTTGGAGGCTGGGAAGTTCAAGATCAAGGCACCAGCAGGTTTGGTGTCTGGTGATGGGCTGCTATCTGCATGTAAGATTCAAAGATGGTACCTTAAGTGCTGCCTCCTCTTGAGCAAAGAATGCTATTCTTCACATGGAAGAAATGTAGGAAATATATATATGGGGTCTTTCTCTTGCAGCATGAAGTGGGACGTGTGTGGCTACAATGCCTGCCATGGCTGTGAAGTGCATCTGCTGGTCATGGAGG
>NW_007767043.1:0-533 GCF_000696425.1 Galeopterus variegatus | reverse complement strand
CTGAGGACCAGAGAGGATGATGTCCATCTCAGCTGATGACAACAAGGACAGATGGCAGTGCAGTACTAGAATACACCTTGCTCTAAACTTTGTGAATACACACATACATTAAGTAACTCTTGTTTGCCTCTCTGGATCTACTTTTCACCACCCTCTCTATCTGCTGTCTTCCTTGGAAGCCTGAATTGTATGGAATGCATCATCAGGGTCCCTTGACTTCTGGGTTGAGAGTGGAGTTTGTTCAATTGGAGTACTTGTAGGAGATTAAAAGGAGGAGAGTGAGATTGAGAGGCTTATTTCCCTACTTTCCTCTATGCAAGATTACCTCAGTCTCTTGACTATACATCACTGCTCCTGTAAAGCAACTGTCTCCCTCACTCCCCTTGTTTCCAGGCTTCAGCAGTGACTTCCTCTCTTTGCTTCTAGGGATGGTCATGATCTATGAGTGCAGTTGGGAAAGACAGTCTTGTGTATGCTGTGTTTCGTACCCTACTCAGCCATGTAAGCATGGGCCATGTCTTAGTCTGTTTGTG
>NW_007767042.1:5818-6154 GCF_000696425.1 Galeopterus variegatus | reverse complement strand
ATGTCATCAGGAAATTACAAATTAAAACAACAATGAGGTATCACTACACACCTATTGTAATGGTCAAAATCCAAAATCCACAACACTGACAACACCAAATGTTAGTGAGGATGTGGAGCAACGGAACTCTCATTCATCACTGGTGGGAATGCAAAATGGTAGAGCCACTTTGGAAGACAGTTTGGCAGTTTCTTTTCTTTTAATTTATCAGTATACAATGTAGTTGATTTTTGTGTCCCTTTACGAATTCCTCCTTCCCTCCTTCCACTCCCCCCACCCCATCAACCACATCATATCTGTTCACTTGTCTTAACAAATTCAAGGAATTGTTGTGAT
>NW_007767042.1:0-314 GCF_000696425.1 Galeopterus variegatus | reverse complement strand
TATTAAAATTAAAAACTTCTGCTCTGCAAAATGCAATGTCAAGAGAGCACGAAGACCATAGCCTGGAAGAAAATATTTGCAAAAGACACATCTCATAAAGGACTGTTATCTAAAATATACAAAACCCCCTTATAACTCAACAATAAGAAAATTAACAACCCAGTTAAGAAATGGACAAAAAACCTGAACAGACAATTCACCGAGGAAGAGTCAAAGATGACAAGTAAGCATATGAAAACATGTTCGACATCATATGTCATCAGGAAATTACAAATTAAAACAACAATGAGGTATCACTACACACCTATTGTAAT
>NW_007767041.1:5654-6154 GCF_000696425.1 Galeopterus variegatus | reverse complement strand
GTTTCTGGATGCATAGGTGCACTTAATGTGTGTGACGACATTTGGTGGCTGGGATGACTAAGCCTCTCTTTAGTGCTCATTGAGATAGTTATAGATTTCTATTTAGAGTAAATTTAGCCATAATGACAACAGCAGTCATCACCATAATAGCTAACTCAGAGAAGCAGCTTTCATCCAAACAACCGATGGCTCCCATTTAGCCAGCCGTTCCTGCCTCCCTTCATGCTGTCCAGGTAGATCCTAGCACACCTTCCAGCACATTCCTGCTTTGCCTTCTATTAGAACTCTCCCTAAGTTCTCCAGCTTGCATCACTGTATTATGTAAACTCCTGTAGCCTTACGTGCTTAAAAACATGATCAAGCATTTATCCCACTGTCCAACAAATATGTGTGGCACAGCATCTGCACTGTGCCAGGCACTGTGCCCAGCATTTGTAAATATTCCAAAATACATATTTCCCTATGATTTCACAGATGCAAGTCATTTGCCCCCCACATTC
>NW_007767041.1:0-675 GCF_000696425.1 Galeopterus variegatus | reverse complement strand
GGTTCCCTTGCAATGTTTTGAAACAAAGCGCTTGCCTCAAAGACCGAAACTTTTGTTCAACATTAGAAAGCACCGTAATTAAAGGAGTCTCTGTTGGAGCGACTGTAGTATAGGATCCATGAATGAATTTGGGGCAGGAAGACACCAGAACAACATTCACCCCCAAGGATTTTCTACCCAGTATTCACAAATGGGCTTCAGTGTGCCTATGGTCTCCTGAACGAATATGTGAAATCGTGTGGGTTTGCTTGTTTTTATGGAAAGGAGAGTTTATTGAATGGTGGGTGGGTGTCATGGAGAACTGTGATCAGAAGTATCCAAGCTTCTCATTTGCAGAGGAGGACTCGACACGTGGAGACGGGAGGGCTTGGAGCCCCTTCTCAGTGCGGCCTCTGTCTTGCATCAGTGAGCTCCAGCACGTGCTGGTCACTCAGGGACCGGCTGGAGCGTGCACGGGCACTGAGCAACGACCAGAGGAAGGCTCTCTGCTCTCAGTCCCCTTATGCTCTCACCCCACCCCCCGGCTCCCCATCAGTCCCTCCAGCTCCAGCTTAATGTGGAATGGCGAATGCCAGGCAGCATTCTCATACACCTCAGCAGTGGAGGGCAGATACGTTGGACGGTGCTGCGGAGAGGCTGTGGCCCCAGTCGCAGAGGCCTTCACTCCAGGAAAGC
>NW_007767040.1:5000-6155 GCF_000696425.1 Galeopterus variegatus | reverse complement strand
TTTTATCAATTTTCATTTAGTTGTTAAACTTCTTTTGTTCTTTTCTTTCCCTTTTATTGTTTTTCTTCAGTGTTCATTGGTTTTTTGAGGTGGTAAGATATTGTTTCTTTTTCTTTCTCATTTACATATTTGTTCTACTAGTGGGATTTGTTTTTTTCTGATGTATTCATGGTAATGATTACCATTTTTTGGATTCCAGATATTGGACTCCCTTCAGGATTTCTTGTAGGGCTGGTCGTGTGGTGGTAAACTCCTGCAATTTTTGTTTGTCTGGGAAATGCACTTTTCTCCTTCATTGCCTTGCTAGGTCTTGTCTTCTTAGCTGGCAATTTTTTTCTTTTAATATTTGGAATATATCATCCCATTCTCTCTGGGCTGTAGAATTTCTTCTGAGAAATCTGTTCTTGGTCTGATGGGGACTCCTTTATAGGTGACGTGATGCTTTTCTCTTGCTGGTTTTAAGATTCTCTCTTTTGTCTTTGAATTTTCCAGTTTGACTACAATGTGTCTCAGAGAGGACCTTTTTGGATTGAATCTGTCTGGGGATCTTTGAGCCTCCTGAATCTGAATGTCCATGTCTCTCCCAATACCTGGGAAATGTTCCACTATTATTACATTGAATATGGTTTCAATGCCTTTTCTTTTCTCCTCCCCTTCTGGAACACCCATAATTTGGATGTTTGTGGGCTTAAGGTTATCTGATAGTTCACATAGATTTTCTTTATTCTTAAAATTCTTTTTTTTTTTTTTTTTGGTCCATCTGGGTTATTTCAGAAAGTCTGTCCTCAGCATCAGAAATTCTTTCTTCTGCTTGCTCCAGACTGCTGCTTAATCTCTCAATTGTTTTTTATTTCATTGAATAAATACTTCACTTCCAGAAGTTCTGTTGCATTTGGGGTGTGGGGTTATTTATCTCTTTGTAAATTTCCTCCTTCATATCCTGGATAGTTTTTCCCTTTCATTATGTAATCCAATTGAGTCTTCTTGTATCTCATTGACTTTCCTTAAGATTGTTGCTCAGAATTCCTTTTTAATCATTTCAAGCATTTCTTGCTCTATGGGTCTGGTAGTTGAGAATTCCTGTATTCCTTTGGTGTTGTCATTTCTCTCTCTCTCTCTCTTTTTTTTTTTTTTTTTTTTTTTTGGGGGGGGGGG
>NW_007767040.1:0-205 GCF_000696425.1 Galeopterus variegatus | reverse complement strand
GATGAGGTAAGTATCTTGTGGAAAGCATACAGTTAGGTCTAGCTTTTCAATCCAATCAGCCATTTGGTGTCTTTTGAGTGGGGAATTCAATCCATTTACACTTAAGGTTGTTATTGAAAGGTATTTATTTACTTACTCCTGGCATTTTATCAATTTTCATTTAGTTGTTAAACTTCTTTTGTTCTTTTCTTTCCCTTTTATTGTT
>NW_007767039.1:5856-6155 GCF_000696425.1 Galeopterus variegatus | reverse complement strand
AACAAAAACAGAATGTCTGAGTAAGTCTTGATAATGGTTTAGGCAAATTAGTTTGTTTAAAAGGTTTTACAGCAAAAAAAGGGGGGGGGGAGAGAGAAAGAGACACTTGAGTGCTCTTACTACAAAATTGTAAAAGGTTTTTCTTTGTCATTTAGATAACTGGCCTAGGGATCTTATTTCATGTTTTATCATGATAAGTTCTTGTGCTCTTTGCCCTTTAAACCCATTGTCAGTTTGTTTTTATTTTTTGTAGTAATTTATAATTTTATTCAATTAAATGTTCTAAGCCTTTTGTTATT
>NW_007767039.1:0-340 GCF_000696425.1 Galeopterus variegatus | reverse complement strand
AGCCATAAATGTGGGGTATGGTTATGGTTGGAGGGGCTAAAAAATCAATCAATCAATCAATAAAATAAAATAAATAAAATAAAATAATAATAATAATAACAATAATAATAATAATAATAATTTTTATGTAAGAAAGCATCTGGTACAGTGTATTTTTGTCCTAGAGTAAAATGATTGGCTATTTAAAAAACAAAAAGTATAGAACAAAAACAGAATGTCTAAGTAAGTCCTGATAATGGTTTAGGTAAATAAGTTTGTTTAAAAGGTTTTACAGAAAAAAGAGAGAGAGAGAGAGAGAGAGAGAGAGACTTGAGTGCTCTTACTACAAAATTGTAAAAGG
>NW_007767038.1:5695-6155 GCF_000696425.1 Galeopterus variegatus | reverse complement strand
TTTTCTCCTTGAAGGTTATCTGTTCTACAGCGTTAGGTGTATCTGGATGGGGCCCAGGAGCAGGAAAAAAAGGAAGTCAAAGGCTTAAGGTTGTCTTAAGAGTCTCCAATAATGATAAAAGGGGGCCTCAGTCTCCTTTAAGTTATTGTCTAGTCAAGTTCACAAAGGTAGAGATGAGGTCATAAATTCAGAGGTAAACCACATCCAGAAATAACTAATGCATATTTGGTTCTCTGATCTGTCCAAAGGCTGAGGGCAGAGGAAGAGGAACATGAAGGTAATGGAGGTGGCCAGGTGCTATTATGTCATCTAATGACACGTGACTGACTCATCTGGGCACCCACAGAATATGTAACAATCCTTGGGCAATGAGGATTGTTGGATTGAGGACACAGAGCAGGGTATTGGAACCAGGTCATACAAACCAGGGTAGGAGAAAAGCAAAGAGAGAGAGCAAACC
>NW_007767038.1:0-280 GCF_000696425.1 Galeopterus variegatus | reverse complement strand
CTCTTGGCTCAGGTCCTTGTGCTAATGTCAAGAGGATAAGACATATCTGTTAGGAAGATCCATATGAAAAAGAATCTTGATATTCTTTGGTGTCTTGGCTTTACTTGTTTGGGTTGTTTGTTTGAGGGACTGAACTATTTTTGATCATGAAAAATGCCTTTAGTTTCAAAGGTTCTCTTTTGAAATGTCCTTTTCCTCTTCCTTCTGTTAAGCTATCCTTTTTCTCCTTGAAGGTTATCTGTTCTACAGCGTTAGGTGTATCTGGATGGGGCCCAGGAGC
>NW_007767037.1:5753-6155 GCF_000696425.1 Galeopterus variegatus | reverse complement strand
GCTCCCCCACCTCTCCACTTGGTACTCCATCGTCATTAGGATATTGATTGCATGCACTAAATTTACCTAAGCTCTATATAAATTTCATAGTCATGTTTTCCTTTGCCCCAATTTGATTACTTACACCATGGTAATGTAAAAAAATGGCTTAAAATCCTTTTTCTAAGTGTTATGGATTCAATTCTATTTGTCCAAAATTCATATGTTGAAGTCTTAACTCCTAGTACGTCAGTATGTGACCTTATTTGGAGACAGGGTTTTTCTGAGGTAATTGAGCTAAAGTAAGTTCATTAGGGTAAGCCTTAATCTGACATGGCTGGTGTCCTTTTGAATAAAAGGGAACTATGGACACAGACACAGATAAGCAGAGAGGGAAAAAGAAGTGAAGAGTCAAAGGGAGAA
>NW_007767037.1:0-426 GCF_000696425.1 Galeopterus variegatus | reverse complement strand
AAGAAGAGAACGTGGGTCCAAAGAGAAGAGCCCCACGAGCCCTGGAGAATCCCACGGTCTATGGTAGATTGAAGAAGAGGGATCACCCCAAGAGAGCCTCGTGGGCATCTACTGAGTTCACAGAGGTGGATTAAACACGTAAGTCCAACGACCACTGTTGTTAGTTGCCTTTCTTCTAGTTTACTAAATCTCAGATTTATATTTTACTCATCATTGAAAATTTTATAGTTGAAGATAACATCTTTTAGAAAATGCACCTTAAAAAGTTGACTAGTTTAATTTCATCATTGAATGTCATATACTGTCAGAGTTAGAAAGGATCGTCATATCCATCTTTTTCTCCCCCCATTGTTTTATAAAGAGATGATGCCTTCTGGTTCCCTATAGCATCTGATTATAGGTGTGTGCCTGAAACAGATTCCAGAA
>NW_007767036.1:5892-6155 GCF_000696425.1 Galeopterus variegatus | reverse complement strand
TAGATCTACGAAAACTAATTAGACCAAGCCAATCAATCTAGGAAAACTAATCAGACCAAGTATATAGATCCAGGAAAAAAAATCAGACCAAGCTAATCAATCTAGGAAAACTAATTAGACCAAGCTAATGGAACTAGGACAACTAAGCAGACCAAGCTAATGGATCTAGGTAAACTTATCAGACCAAGCTCATCGATCTAATTAAACTCAACAGAGCAAGCTCATTGATCTAAATAAACTAAACTGAGCAAGCTCATCGATGT
>NW_007767036.1:0-568 GCF_000696425.1 Galeopterus variegatus | reverse complement strand
CATCGATCTAAGTAATCTCATCAGACCAAGCTCATCGATCTAAGTAAAGTCATCAGAGCAACCTAATCGATCTAAGTAAACTCATCAGACCGAGCACTTTGATCTAAGAAAACTCATCGGACCAAGCTAATCGATATAAGTAAACTCATTGGACAGAGCTAATCGATCTAGGAAAACTAATCAAACCAAGCTAATCAATCTAGGAAAACTAATAAGACCAAGTTAATCGATCTAGGAAAACTAATCAGACCCAACAAATCTATCTAGTAAAACTAATCAGGCCACGCTAATCGATCTTGGAAAACTAATCAGACCAAGCGAATCGAACTCAGAAAACTAATCAGACCAAACTAATCGATATAGGAAAACTAATAAGACCCAGCTAATCGATCTAGGAAAACTAATCAGACCAAACTAATCGATATAGGAAAACTAATAAGACCCAGCTAATCGATCTAGGAAAACTAATCAGACCCAAATAATCGATCTAGATACACTAACCAGACCAGGAAAACTAATTAGGCTAAGCCAATCCATCTAGGAAAACAAATCAGACCCAAGTAATCTA
>NW_007767035.1:5858-6155 GCF_000696425.1 Galeopterus variegatus | reverse complement strand
GAAAGATTTGAGGATTTGCATCTGGGCTTCCCTCCTCATTTGCATGAGAACGTTGCTTGCTGATGCTTCTCTATCAGCTCTTATTTGGGGATAAGAAAGAGAGCGTTTTCTGGGGATCTCTTTGTCACTTTTGTTGCAGAACGTGCTAGATTGCCTGTTGATATTCTGATCATTGCTTGTCTTAGGGTGTCATTGCTGGGGGTACTTATAGGGCCGGCCTGGTGGCGCACTGCTTAAGTGCACCGCTTGGGAAGTGCGGCGGCGCTCCCGCCGAGGGTTCGGATCCCACATACAGAC
>NW_007767035.1:0-207 GCF_000696425.1 Galeopterus variegatus | reverse complement strand
GTTGTCTTCCATGTGCTGAGTGGGGTCCCCAACACTCCTTGGGGAAGAGGATATTCGGTTTAACGGGGCTCTTATCAATCTGTAACTTGGGAACAGAGATATCTGTATTGCAAGGGGTGGCTGAAGAGTTGCCTGTTGGGGCACGGGTTGTTCCTTGTGTTTGGGACGAGGGGTCACTGCGGAGGCAGTCATCTCATTTTGGGAAAG
>NW_007767034.1:5839-6155 GCF_000696425.1 Galeopterus variegatus | reverse complement strand
ATAAAGCTTGGTCAATTTTGATCTTTTCAAAGATGAAAAAAGAGGCCAAAAAGAATTAAACCCAAAACATATAACACTAAGGTGTAGGAGGCAGTTTCACAAGAGGTGAAACATATCAGCAGATCTGAGTTCAAGTCCTGACTGTTAATTTGCTAAGCATTTGCTCAGACCAGTTCTATGCCTCAGTTTCCTCATCTGTAAAAGTGGGATAATAACCATCCTCCCTCAGGAATACTACATGTTAGCATCACTATAATTTTCATCCACTGTACATAAATTTAAAGTCATTCAAAGAATAAGAAAAATCTAAAGTCTT
>NW_007767034.1:0-283 GCF_000696425.1 Galeopterus variegatus | reverse complement strand
ATCTGGGTCCAAACCTTGGCCTGTGAAGACCTGCAAGAGTTAGGGGACCTCTCTTAGCCTGTTTCTTTGTGTGTAAAATTGGGATAATAAAAGTGTATTTCTTACTGTGTGACAAAATTTAAATGAGACCTACATGCAAGATTTAAATGAGACTACTTTAACATAGTAAATGCTCAATAACTCTTAGCTATTACTCACTGTGGCCCATGATGAAAGAGCTCAGAAACAGGCTAGATTTTTTTCTGAAGAATGCTTTTTTTCCTATATATTTAAAATTGTCAAA
>NW_007767033.1:5794-6155 GCF_000696425.1 Galeopterus variegatus | reverse complement strand
TGTACAATTTGGAATCAGATTTGAGTTCACATTTCTGAATGTATCACCTTGGACAAGTTACATAAGCTCTGAGTTTGTTTCCTCATCTATAAGGATTTGAGATTTTTAACAATTCCCACTCATAGAAGAAAATGTAGATAATAAAGTATAAAGAGTAACTCAAGTCAGTCGTTATCTCAGCTCTCTTTGCCTGGATCTTGCCCACCTTCTGCCCCCAGACCCCGCCATGCTCAAATCAGTCCCAAACACCAGGGTCATCTTGCTCCCAAACCTCTCCCTGGCAGCTTGGGGAAATGTCTCCTGTCTTACCACTGCATCAGCAGGTAGGCATTTTTGCAGTCTCGCCTGCAGTTCTAGCTAC
>NW_007767033.1:0-1415 GCF_000696425.1 Galeopterus variegatus | reverse complement strand
AGAATGTATTTCTGGGGTCCTTGAATGAAGAGCCATCTCCTTTTCCTGCATATCACCCAAGTCCCCCCCAGTTCTAGACCATTGTTCATGCCTAGTGGAACTTTTTTATCCTGGCAAGTGGCTCCTCTGCAGTCTTCGGTAACTGTCGTCTAACTCGAAGTTTCCCAAAATGTGTTCTTTGCAATGCTGGCCCCATGAGAGGCTACAAGAAAATAAGTTCTGGAAACACACACTCTTTCTCCTTTTTGGAGCTCACAATACATGTTAGCATTCTAAAGGTTTCAAGAGGTCTGGTAGCAGATGCTTTATCTCTTTATTTGCTCCCACATGTCTCAAATCCATTAGGCCACTCAACCCCTTCCCCAACAAAACACTCATTAATACCCCAGGACACTAACATTCTGGACAAGCAGTTTCATATTCTTCATCCTTTTGTGGAGCGGGACAGGAGGAGCTCTAAGACAGTATATCCTATCCATTTTTTCTAGCTGGGTATTCTCATACATCATGAACTTGCTGAGATACTGAGAATTCCTCATGCCCAGACTCTTAAGCTAAACATGTGCTTCTCTCTACTGTTCTCCCCAACCTAAACTATGTTGCCATCCCCACCTTATTTATATCAACTAGGGCTTTTACCATTCCAAGTGACAGAAAAGCTAACTCAAACAGGCTTAAGCAAACAAAAAGGGAGTTTATGGGTTCATATAGCTTAAGTGTAAAGGTAGGTCCAGCTTCAGGCATGGCTGCATCAAGGATCAAACAATGACAGTAGGACTCAACTTCTGTCCATCTTCCAGTTTGGCCTTTCCCTCCAGACTCTCCCCTCATGGTGAAATATGGCTACCATGGCACCACCCTCCCCTCCTCTTGGGTTTAAACTCAGCTAGAGACTAAACCTTCTCTGGTAGCTTCCTCAAAAGTCTTGAGCTCCACTTGGATTGGACCTACTTAGGACCTGTGACCATCCTTGAGCCAATCACTATGGCCAAAGGGATGGAAAGTACTTACTGCCTTATGCTCAGGCCCCGTCTGCCACCTCTGCAGCTGGGCTTAGAGCCCTACCCAGACAATAAGGACTGAAAATGAGTGAAGGGTGAATCATTCCACTCCACATCAGTCCTTATTGCTGGAAACAGGAAGAATGGATGCTGAGAAAGCACACTTCAAATATGCACTACACAGCTTTTGCACACACCTCCAAACACTGCATGCTCCTCTAGGAAAAGGTCCCAGATCCACCAAGCCAGAAGTAAGCTTCCCTCTGGAGGAATCCACATATAGACACAAATACCTGCAGAACATGGTAGAAAGTTGTCAGGTGCACAAGAGGAAGCAATAGGCAGTATAAATATGTACAATTTGGAATCAGATTTGAGTTCACATTTCTGAATGTATCACCTTGGACAAGTTAC
>NW_007767032.1:5664-6155 GCF_000696425.1 Galeopterus variegatus | reverse complement strand
TGATGGGGTCTCACTTATAAGTGGCTTGATACATTTCTCATTTGCTTTTAGGATTCTCTCTTTGTATTTGAGCTTTGCCAGTTTGACTGTAGCATGTCCTGGAGAGGTTTTTTGTATTGAATTTATTTGGGGATCTTTGAGCTTCTGGATCTGAAGGTCTGTGTCTTTCCCTATACCTAGGAAGTTTCCAATTATTATATCAATGAATAGATTTTCATTGCCTTTACCTTTCTCCTCCCCTTCTGGAATACCATGATGCCAATGTACATGTCAAATTTGTCTGCTAGCTCTCATATATTTTCTCGATTTTTTTAAAATTATTTTTTTTCCATTTTTTATTTCCTATTTTTGTCTACCTGGGTTTTTTTCATAAAGAATATTTTAGAGATCAGAGATTCTTTCTTCTGCTTGCTGTAAGATGCTGCTTCAACTCTCGGTTGTGTTTATTTCATTGAATGAGTATTTCAGTTCCAGTATTTCTGCTACATTCA
>NW_007767032.1:0-242 GCF_000696425.1 Galeopterus variegatus | reverse complement strand
GGCACAACTGAGGCTTTTGCCAGCTCCTGCTCCATTTAATCACCAGCTCCAGTCTTGAAGGGACCAGGGATCCAAATGGTTGTAGTGGTTCGTTCTTTCTCTCATTGGGGCTTTTCCCACCTTCAAGCATCCCATTTCCTTCTTGTCTGTAGAGTTTCAGTTGAGAAGTCTGCTATTAATCTGATGGGGTCTCACTTATAAGTGGCTTGATACATTTCTCATTTGCTTTTAGGATTCTCTCT
>NW_007767031.1:5900-6155 GCF_000696425.1 Galeopterus variegatus | reverse complement strand
TAGATCTTAAACAACTGAATAGAATCTCATATTATTGAAAACTCCAATGAACATCAAATAGCACAACTTTAAAAGATGGTTGAAACACACCGAATAAATAAATATGTACACTTAATCTAATTGCGATAGCCTAATATCTCTATTGTACTAACATAACTTTAGGAATAAATGGTTTATGCAACACTAAAATTAACCAATTTCATAATCCTTTTGAAAAGTTGTGCTAAACACACACACATATATATATATATATAT